>NC_069728.1:19400422-19495422 GCF_027358585.1 Pangasianodon hypophthalmus
TCTCTTGATTTGCCCATTCCACCTGGCCATTAGCTTGCACATGGTACCCTGAAGTTAGACTGATGGTTACCCCCAACTTCTACGTAAAGCTGGCCCACATGCAAGAGGTGAACTGGGGCCTTGGTCACTCACTATATCCTCTGGGTTCCCAAAGTACAGGAACACATGGCTGAAGAGAAGTTCTGCGGTGGTGAAGGCTGAGGGTAGGTTTAAGAGTGGGATTAGAAGTAGGGACTTTGAGAAGCAGTCAGTAATTACCAGGATCACGGTGTGGTCTCAGGACTCTGGCAGGTCAGTGATAAAATCCATGGCAATGTGTCACCAGGGCCGTAGTGGTGGGGCAGCAGCAGGAGTTTGCTGGGAGGCAGGGTTCAGGGCACCTTAGATTGAGCACAGGCAGTGCAGGATGTCATAGGATGTCAGTGAACATGTTCAGCCACCAGTACTTGCCCCACAACAGGTGGTAGGCGTGCTGTGTGCCAGGATGGCCTGTGGCTATTGCATTGTGTGCCCAGGTGATGAGTTTGGTTCTTAGCGGGGCCAGTACAAAGAGCTTGTTTGGGGAGCATGACCAAGGAATCAGCTGTCAAGGGGTGCAAGCAATAGCCCGATCCAGTTCTGAGTCGATGGTGCCTACAAAGCAGGAGACGGGTAGAATGCGCTCCTCAATGCTTTCACATGGCTCAGCAGTGTGAATACATGACAGGGCATCCATCTTGGTGTTTTTGAGCCGGGGCGATATGACAAAGTAAACTGGGACCAGGCAAAGATAAGGGAGCAGTGGGCTTGACGTGGGTTCAGGCATTTGGCTGACTTGAAGTACTTCAGGTTTTTATGATCCATGAAGATAGTAAATGGGTGAACGGCCCCCTCCAGCCAGTGCCGCCACTCCTCCAGGGCTTGTGGGAAACGAATGCAATGGGATGCAGCTTCAGCTTTTCCCTGAACCACTGAGACAGGACAGCTCCCACCCCCGACTCGGAAGCACAGACCTCCACAATGAAGGGCTTAGCAGGATCAGAGTGCTTGAGGATAGGAGCAGTGGTGAACACTGGTTTAGGGCCTCCTCAGCAGCAGGGCACTGGGTTTTTTTCTGAACGAGTGATGTTAGCGGGTAAGCTATGTAACTGAAACCCTGGATAAAGCACTGGTAAAAGTTGACATATCCTAGGAACCATTGCAGAACTTTGACTGTCCAGGGCGTAGGTCAGTTAGTGATGGCAGCCACATTGGACTGTTACATGGAGATGCCGTCCAGGCTGATGATATAGCCCAGGAAGGAGATGGTGTTATTATGGAACTCACACTTTTCCCCTTTTACATAGAGCTGGTGCTGCATGAGCCACTGGAGAACCTGACGGACATGATAAACATGGGTTTCGAAGCACATCCCATAAGAGGTCATTGATCAAGGGCTGGAACACCAAGGGGGTGCAAGAGAGCCCATAAGGCATCACGCAGTACTCATTGTGGCCAGAGGTGGTGCTAAACACTGTTTCCCAATCGCTCTCTCTGATATGCACCAGTCTGTATGCAATGCGGAGGTCCACCTTTGTGAAAATTTGGGCTGAGCGGAGCTGTTCCAGGGCTGTGGGGAATATAGGCAGGGGATACTGGTACTTCACAGAGATCTGATTTAAACCCTGATAATCTATACAAGGTTTGACACCGCCCCCTTTCTTCTCCACAAAGAAGAACCCAGCTGATGGGGGTCAAATGGAGGGTCTGATGTACCCCTGTTGGAGCACTTCCTCCATTGCTTGTTGTTCTGCCACTCTGGTTACAAGGGGAGTGGTTCCAGGTAGCAGCTCAATGGAGCAGTCATATGGGCGATGAGGGAGAAGCCCTCTGTCCTTGGCCTTTCTGAAAACTTCTTTCAGGTCCTGGTATTCAGGGGGAATTGTGAGGGGAGTGTGGTCATCTAGGCTTTCCACTGTGGTCGAAGCCAGGCTGAACTGAGGGGCCTGGATACATTGGCGATGATAATATGAAGACCAGCGGGTGAGTTGCTTTTTGGACAAGAAAATCTAGGGATTGTGGAGCTGAAACCATGGAAAGCCCAGGATGATGGATTGCTTGGATGTAACAATGACTAGAAGTGTAACCTGCTCTAGGTGGCATATGCTGACTCAAAGAAGGAGGAGCTGGGTTTTCAGCATGAGACTGTATGTAAGGCTCCCCGGATTCCCTGTCCTCTGATGAGTGATCAAACATGTGGCGAAACAGCTCAGCAAACTGCGCATATGAGGTGGTGGGCTCGCCCCCTTGTTCCCACACTGCTGAATTCCACTTAAGCGCTTTGCCAGTGATCAGGTTCAGGAAGCGTGCAATCTTCTGTGGCTCTGACATCCCATCATGGCTGCCGAAATACAGAGATCATTGCAGTAAAAACCGTTTACAGTGAGATGCATCATCTGAGAAATTTTCCGGTAGCGGCATCAGCGAGCTGGCTGTCAAGGCTGCTGCATGGTCTGGCGTGGTGGAGGTGAGGGCTTGCGACAGGAGGTTAATCTGGGTTTCAAGGTCCACCAACTGTCGTCGCTTCTCTGCCATTAGTTGTCCGTAAATTGTTTACTTTAAATAGAGTTGCAAAAGCAATTTCAGCTGGTCTAAAACATGGGCTAAAATGAAATTTTATGGTTTTAGTTGAATAATTAAAAAGGGGGAAAATGTAAAAGATAGGTTTCTTTTAATTAAAAAAAGAAAATTTTCAGTTTTCAGTGAGTAAATATGCTAAAGAAAAAAGTTAAATTCTTTCAAAGAAAATTGAAAAAAAAAATCCTATTTTTCTTTTGTAAACGCAAAAAAGTTGGGGAAAAAAGAATATAAATTGAAAAAAAAATCAAATATATTATTCTCTTTTTTCTTTTTTCAGGTTTTAATGAAAAAAAAATGCAAAAATAAAAAAATGGGGGGAAAGGGGGGATAAAAATTGATACACATGCATACATAGATAGACAGACAGACAGACAGACAGACACAGAGATAGGTAGGTAGATAGATAGATAGATAGATAGATAAAATAAAGATAAAGGAGCAGATTGTGTTCCTGACATTTTTCTCGTCTTCTCCTCAGCACGCTCATGGAGAGCTGCGGAAGTCCTGCTCTGGAACCCCCGCTGTGCGCCTGGAGGACACCTGCCACCTGCCCTGTCACTGCAGACCATACCCACTGCTACCTCCACCTCCTCCTCCACCACCTCCACCCAGACTCTTCTCTCCTACAGGTCAGATACACACACACACACACACACACACACACACCATGTTTGTTCACTTACCTCATTTTTATTTGTTTGTTTCATTACTTACATATTTCTTACATATGAAAATAAATTTTAAATAGTGTATAAATAAATAGGTCCCTAAACTTTCTTAACTTTCAGAATAAAGTTCTTAAAGTTAAAACTGAGGTGGTGTACACTGTGGTGGTGTTGGATGAGGAGGTGGTGTAACCCTGATGTTGAGTGTGTGAGGTGGTGTACACTGTGGTGGTGTTGGATGAGGAGGTGGTGTAACCCTGATGTTGAGTGTGTGAGGTGGTGTACACTGTGGTGGTGTTGGATGAGGAGGTGGTGTAACCCTGATGTTGAGTGTGTGAGGTGGTGTACACTGTGGTGGTGTTGGATGAGGAGGTGGTGTAACCCTGATGTTGAGTGTGTGAGGTGGTGTACACAGTGGCGGTGTTGGATGAGGAGGTGGTGTAACCCTGATGTTGAGTGTGTGAGGTGGTGTACACTGTGGTGGTGTTGGTGTTGGATGAGGAGGTGGTGTAACCCTGATGTTGAGTGTGTGAGGTGGTGTACACTGTGGCGGTGTTGGTGTTGGATGAGGAGGTGGTGTAACCCTGATGTTGAGTGTGTGAGGTGGTGTACACTGTGGCGGTGTTGGTGTTGGATGAGGAGGTGGTGTAACCCTGATGTTGAGTGTGTGAGGTGGTGTACACAGTGGTGGTGTTGGATGAGGAGGTGGTGTAACCCTGATGTTGAGTGTGTGAGGTGGTGTACACAGTGGCGGTGTTGGATGAGGAGGTGGTGTAACCCTGTTGTTGAGTGTGTGAGGTGGTGTACACTGTGGTGGTGTTGGATGAGGAGGTGGTGTAACCCTGATGTTGAGTGTGTGAGGTGGTGTACACTGTGGTGGTGTTGGATGTGGAGGTGGTGTAACCCTGATGTTGAGTGTGTGAGGTGGTGTACACAGTGGTGGTGTTGGATGAGGAGGTGGTGTAACCCTGATGTTGAGTGTGTGAGGTGGTGTACACTGTGGTGGTGTTGGATGAGGAGGTGGTGTAACCCTGATGTTGAGTGTGTGAGGTGGTGTACACTGTGGTGGTGTTGGATGAGGAGGTGGTGTAACCCTGATGTTGAGTGTGTGAGGTGGTGTACACAGTGGTGGTGTTGGATGAGGAGGTGGTGTAACCCTGATGTTGAGTGTGTGAGGTGGTGTACACAGTGGCGGTGTTGGATGAGGAGGTGGTGTAACCCTGTTGTTGAGTGTGTGAGGTGGTGTACACTGTGGTGGTGTTGGATGAGGAGGTGGTGTAACCCTGATGTTGAGTGTGTGAGGTGGTGTACACTGTGGTGGTGTTGGATGAGGAGGTGGTGTAACCCTGATGTTGAGTGTGTGAGGTGGTGTACACAGTGGCGGTGTTGGATGTGGAGGTGGTGTAACCCTGATGTTGAGTGTGTGAGGTGGTGTACACTGTGGTGGTGTTGGATGAGGAGGTGGTGTAACCCTGATGTTGAGTGTGTGAGGTGGTGTACACTGTGGTGGTGTTGGATGAGGAGGTGGTGTAACCCTGATGTTGAGTGTGTGAGGTGGTGTACACTGTGGTGGTGTTGGATGAGGAGCTGTGGTGTGATGAAGTGGAGTTACAGCTTTACCTCTAACTGTTACAAAGCACTGAAACTGGAGACTCCTTCCATAAAAGCCTGCTTAGAAGAAGAAAACTGCACCATGGCAACAATTACACATGTTTTACACCTCCATCCCCAGAGCTTTGTTTCTCTCAACACGCCCTGTTTATACGCGTCTAAACATTCACACGGCGCTCACTGGGCCTGAACTCTGGCGCGTTTTATTGCCAGATTAGCAGGAGTTTATTTTTAGCGCAACAGCTGAGCATGTAGACGAGGGAAGTCGATTATTCACAATTGCTCACAGGCTCTTGGGGAAGAACACACTCCTTTACGCCCAAAAAAGGGCATGAGAGGCAGACGGTGCTCCTCCGACATGATACAGGGGCGCTCAGTGTGTGTGTGTGTGTGTGTGTGTGTGTGTGTGTGTGTGTGTGTGAGGCTCAGGACCTCACATTAATCAGCATCATGTTCCATCAGACTGACTGGAGGATAAAGCTTTTATTCTAGTGCGCAGTATTGCATGATCAGTAATCGATAGATTTATTTGTTGATGTGTGAAACACTCGTCATGGAGCAAAAAGCGCAGTTTCTAAAAAAAAAGATTTAGACTCGTAATCGAATGCGTCAGAATGATTAGCTCATTTTTTAGAGCATCCAACACTAGGCCACTAAACACACTTATACCACTGCCACTGAAAATACTCGATTTTGATTGGCCGACAGGTTCTGTGATTATTTATGACCAATAGTATGACACTTACACTCTCTGTTTAACTCTATAACTCTGTCTAGCTCTATACATGTCTCTCTGTATCTCTCTCTGTTTATGTCTCTCTCTTTTTCTGAATCTCTCTCTCTGTTTGTCTCTCTCTGTGTTAGCCCCGCTCTTTCTCTGTATGTACACTACTGTGCAAAAGTCTTGGCACCCTATTTTCTAGTACAAACTTTGTTATAGATGTTTATTTTAAGACTTCAAGTCAGTACAAACACATTTTAGATTCCAAACATTAGTTTTCCAGCACAAAATGAAACGTTACAGAAAATGTTTGTATGTCAGTAAAGAAAGCAGCAGATTCCATAAGAGACACTTTTCAGATAAAAACAGAATGAAGGCTGCTGGGTTTCGCTGCAGAAATAACAAGCGAGTCGACAGTCAAAGTCTCCAGAAGAACTGTGGCTGCTTCTGCAAGATGCTCAGTAACACTTCCAGCTCATTTCCTTATAAAACTGCACACACTGCACCTCAGATACTGCTTTATTTAAAAAAAAAGCAAAAGGTCGTCACATTCAATATTGACTTTGTTACATTTATTACTGCTTACTGCTCTTTATAGTACTTTTCTTAATGTAGAAACATTTAATTTCATTATTTTTGAAGGCATCTTTGCTCTACAGCATTTCTTTGCATGTGCCTGAGACTTTTGCACAGAACTGAGTATATATCTATCTCTCTCTTTCTCTCTATGTCTCACTCTGTGTACGTTTGTCTCGCTCTTTCTCTGTATGTATGTATCTATCTCTCTCTGTTTGTCTCTTTCTCGCTATGTTTCTGTCTCTCTGTGGGTCTTGCTGTTTCTCTGTATGTCTCTCTCTCTCTCTGTCTGTCTGTCTCTCTCTCTCTCTCTCTCTCTCTGTCTGTCTGTCTCTCTCTCTGTCTCTCTGCTTGTACTCTGGCCACCTCGGAGGCATGAACTACATGCAGGTGATTGTAATAATCTGAATGTGGAGCTCAGAAAAATCTCTTGAAGTGTTGCATGTGTGTAACCCGATTCTGAATATGAGGAACGTTTCCCATGTACATTTTGATTTAATCTTTGGACTTCAGTCTAAATACGACCCACACTGATTCTAATTAGTAAGTTAAATAATAATAATAATAATCTCGAATACACCTCCCCTTCAGTGAATATGTGTGACTACTTGATTTTTCACTCCTTTAATATTACCCTGCACTTACATACCAGTAACAGCGGATTCTTAGTATTCCTTTTAGCCATGATTTCATTAAATAATTCGTTATTATTAATACTTTGTGTCCTCCATCTTGCCTGAATGATGGAATGTGAAATTTGTGTGTTTGGTATAAACAAGAGGTCAACACACAGAGCTCTGATAGGACGTGAGATCCTCTTTTCCTGTCTCTCTCCCTGGAGGGCCTGTCAACCTCACGCCCCATCCTGTCCATCATCCTTCCCTCCTGCCTCTCCTCCTCCTCTTTCTCCTCCTCATCATCCACCCTCCCAAATCCAGATGATCCTTATCATGAGTATATCATCCTGTTTATTCTATTTCAGAACATGTCAGCATTAATTAAAGCTTTACAAAGTGGGGCAAGTAATTATTCATGGCCATTCATTAATTCATCAAAAAAAAACACCACATCACGATGCGCTGCTGACAGACTGGAGTGTGTTTAGATCCGAAAAAATTCATCTCACACTCTGTCAGGTAACAATGATCCAAATATACTGTTAATTTCTGCGATATTTCAACGAAGCCGTGAATAACTGTAACTAATTTCTCATCAGCAGTTAGCCTTACCACACTGAAGTGATTATTTTCCTGTAACAGCATGGCCCCAAGTGTTTTATTCCTCTTATGCTACAGCACTTTGCCAACTGTTACAAATTTGTATGTATTAAATAATGACACATCATACTTTTTTATCCGTTTATAGTTACATTTAATGTTATAGAACATCCACAATACGAGTTCACTTACGTTATAGCAGCAATAAACAGTCATTTCCTTCCCAGCCTCTGTTTTTTCTCTCTCTTAAATGAATAATACAAACAAACACAGCTTGTCATGTCACCAAGAAACCACAAAGAACTGTAAACTCCTCTGTCCTGAAGATGCTTTAGCTCTGACTGTTACAAAGCACTGACACTGGAGACTCCTTCCATAAAGATAAATTAAACATCTCCTTACATATGAACTATTGCACGCATTTTTTATTCCATTCATATGGAGCGTCCACCTATGATTCTATAGATCTATAGCCGTTCCTATAGAAACTATAACTTATTAACGAGAATATAAATATAAACCTGCACTACTGTCATTATAGAAAACTAATCAACACCTTCCGACCAATCAGAATCCAGAATTCAACAATGCTGGGTTACTAGATACGGTATTTATTGCTAACACTTTACTGGGATCCTACATAGCCATATCATATACGTCATAGCAGTTGATGTCCATGTTATTTAATATTAACGTTAATATTTAATAAAATAACTATATGTTTATTATCATGACATCATTGCTCTCTAATGAACATATGGTTTAAAACAAATATTATTACACATACTTTATGACAACAGTTATAACACCTGAAAATATAACATCCTGTGTCACATCACAGAATGACTAATAGCTATGTTTCCTACATACACACACACACACACACACACACGCACACACACACACTGTTCTCTCTGTACCTCAGGCTTATCAGAGAGGACATTAGTAAAAGAGCAGCATTAGCAGATTGATGGTTATTGGCTGAGAGCCATACAGACAGGAAGAAGCGGGTTAGACGCTAAAACCTCAACTAGACCATCATCTCCACCATCTGCATCATCTCCATCATCTTCATCACCTTTATCATCTTTATCATCTCCGTTATCTCCACCATCTGCATCATTTCCATCATCTCAATCATCTCCACCATCTGCATCATTTCCATCATCTTTATCACCTTTATCATCTTTATCATCTCCAGCATCTCCACCATCTCAATCATCTCCATCACTTCCATCATCTTTATCACCTTTATCATCTCTATCATCTCAATCATCTTTATCATGTTTATCATCTTTATCATCTCCATCATCGCCACCATCTCAATCATCTCCATCATCTCAATCATCTCGATCATGTTTATCATCTCGATCCTCTCCACCATCTGCACTTTTTCTATCATCTTTATCACTTTTATCATCTTTATCATCTCCATCATCTGTCATCTCAATCACCTCTACCATGTCCATCATCTTCATCATCTCTATCATCTCTACCATCTACATTCTCTCCATCGTCTCTACAATTTCCATCATCTTTATCATCTCCATCATCTCCACTATCTGCATCATCTCCATTGTCTCCATCATCTCCATCATCTTTTTCATCTCCATTATCACCATCATCGGTGTCCTGTTTTACTCACTTGTTTAGAGTAGCAGCTTTTCAAATAAACCATTGCAGAGAATATTTATGTGGGGAAAAGAGTAGAAATAATTATTATAATTAAGAAAATTATTCATGTATGATCAATCTCTATGACTCCATCACTTCAGCTTTTTTTGTTTCATGTCTTTTTTGAATGCTAGATATAAACGTGTGTAAATAAATGTGGCCCACAATAATAATAATCATAACAATAATAATAATAATGATAAATTTCACCAGTGTACACTAGTCTCCTGCACTTGCACTAATATGAGCCTTCACTTCTTTCCACTTTCATGTCTTTATGTGTTTTTATAAATGAACGTGGAACACTGCGACCTCATTTTTACGTAGTCTCTTCTCCGTTGCTGATCTGTGATGGAGTGATGGAGTGATGGAGTGATTTTGTGCCTGGTGATGACTAACAGTAGTAGTCCGGGGGAGGCTGCGGTGCCTGCAGGCTCGGCATTGCCCTTTGCTCTGCTGCACGCTGTCGTGAGTGTGGATGAGCCACCCACAGGGATGGAAACCCACAAGTGCTCCCGTCATCCAGAGTAAAGAGTGTGTGTGTGTGTGTGTGTGTGTGTGTGAGAGAGAGAGAGAGAGAGAGATGCCAGTCCGCAGTGTAGAGTGAATGATGCTTTGTAAGAGGATGGAGTGATGGAGTGAGTGAACGCTGTCAGTTTGATGATCCTCGTCTCAGTGTGACTCACAAACTGAAATAAGAAGCAGAGCTTTTAGAAATGAGCTGATTGAAGTTCAGGACAAATTTAGTACAATTTAGGATTTCAGGACACAATTTATGTTTTATTTTTACCACGTGGTTATATTACAGTACTGTGTACATTCAGTATATTTGAAATGTATTACTTTCATATTTCATAACTGCAGTGAAACCTTTAGTCAGGCAGTTATCTGTTATCAGTTATCTGTCTAATGCCAGCTTTGCACTCTAGCAATTTCAGTCTGATGAGCATATCATCAGGGAAATGATGGGCGTGTCTTTGGGGAACTGATAGGTGTATCATTATGGGAATGTTGGGCATGTCTTTGGCGGAATGTTGGGCATGTGTTTGGGGGCTGATGGGCATGTGTTTGGGGGAATGATGGGTATGTGTTTGGGGGCTGATGGGCATGTGTTTGGGGGAATGATGGGCATGTGTTTGGGGGGCTGATGGGTATGTGTTTGGGGGCTGATGGGCATGTGTTTGGGGGCTGATGGGCATGTGTTTGGGGGGCTGATGGGTATGTGATTGGGGGCTGATGGGCATGTGTTTGGGGGAATGATGGGCATGTGTTTGGGGGAATGATGGGCATGTGTTTGGGGGCTGATGGGCATGTGTTTGGGGGCTGATGGGCATGTGTTTGGGGGAATGATGGGCATGTGTTTGGGGGGCTGATGGGTATGTGTTTGGGGGAATGATGGGCATGTGTTTGGGGAATGATGGGCATGTGTTTGGGGGCTGATGGGCATGTGTTTGGGGAATGATGGGCATGTGTTTGGGGGCTGATGGGCATGTGTTTGGGGGAATGATGGGCATGTGTTTCGGGGGCTGATGGGCATGTGTTTGGGGGCTGATGGGCATGTGTTTGGGGGCTGATGGGCATGTGTTTGGGGGAATGATGGGCATGTGTTTGGGGGCTGATGGGCATGTGTTTGGGGGAATGATGGGCATGTGTTTGGGGGCTGATGGGCATGTGTTTGGGGGGCTGATGGGTATGTGTTTGGGGGAATGATGGGTATGTGTTTGGGGGAATGATGGGCATGTGTTTGGGGGCTGATGGGCATGTGTTTGGGGAATGATGGGCATGTGTTTGGGGGCTGATGGGCATGTGTTTGGGGAATGATGGGCATGTGTTTGGGGGCTGATGGGCATGTGTTTGGGGGCTGATGGGCATGTGTTTGGGGAATGATGGGCATGTGTTTGGGGGCTGATGGGCATGTGTTTGGGGAATGATGGGCATGTGTTTCGGGGGCTGATGGGCATGTGTTTGGGGGCTGATGGGCATGTGTTTGGGGGCTGATGGGCATGTGTTTGGGGGAATGATGGGCATGTGTTTGGGGGCTGATGGGCATGTGTTTGGGGGAATGATGGGCATGTGTTTGGGGGCTGATGGGCATGTGTTTGGGGGCTGATGGGCATGTGTTTGGGGGGCTGATGGGTATGTGTTTGGGGGAATGATGGGTATGTGTTTGGGGGAATGATGGGCATGTGTTTGGGGGCTGATGGGCATGTGTTTGGGGAATGATGGGCATGTGTTTGGGGGCTGATGGGCATGTGTTTGGGGGCTGATGGGTATGTGTTTGGGGGAATGATGGGTATGTGTTTGGGGGAATGATGCATATGTGTTTGGGGGAATGATGGGTATGTGTTTGGGGGAATGATGAGCATGTGTTTGGGGGCTGATGGGTATGTGTTTGGGGGAATGATGGGCATGTGTTTGGGGGAATGATGGGTATGTGTTTGGGGGGCTGATGGGCATGTGTTTGGGGGAATGATGAGTATGTGTTTGGGGGAATGATGGGCATGTGTTTGGGGGAATGATGGGTATGTGTTTGGGGGGTGATGGGCATGTGTTTGGGGGAATGATGGGCATGTGTTTGGGGGAATGATGGGTATGTGTTTGGGGGAATGATGGGTATGTGTTTGGGGGAATGATGAGCATGTGTTTGGGGGAATGTTGGACATGCCTTTGAATGATCCATATGGAACATATGGTTGTGTTTGAGTGGGACAGATGGGCGTGTCCAAGTGAGACACATGGCATGTCTGAGTGGAAACGATGGCTGTGTCTGAGTGTGACAGATGGACTGAGTGAGACAGATGGGCATGACTGAGGGACACACATAGGCGTGTCTGAGTAAGAGATGGGCGTGTCTGAGTCTTATTTACCTTCTCTGGTGTCATGAATTCTTCACTTTATTGTGCAGAATAAACTACTTCCTGAATATGAACCCATTATTATTATTATTATTATTATTATTATTATTATTATTATTATAAACTCTCTATACATTGTTCTCATGCTAATTGAAAAAAAGTTTGAAACTCCTCCAACAAAGTTTTTAATAGTTACCGATCTGCAGACGTTCTCTCAAAGTAAGTGCATGTTGTGTTGTTGTTGTTGTGTTGTTGTTGTGTTGTTGTTGTTGTTTTTGTTGTTGTGTTCATGTATGGGCTCTGTTGGTCCTCTGGTTATAAAATGAGTTTAGTTGGGGAAGGCCAGAGCTGTGTAACTGCATTAAAGCAGAGAGCAGATATAAAAATAGTCTAATCTAATAAAGCTGCCATCATGTTATCTGTGATCTGTGATATGCTCACTACTGTTTAATCACACACACACACACACACACACACACACACACACACCTCCACTTTAAATCTCCTTCCACTGGGATGCACACACACTTTATCAAGCTTCATATCTCACACACATGCATTATCAACCCTGATGTCTCTCTCTCTCACACACACACACACTGTATTTGATTATTTTCCTATGATTGCATGTCCCCAAGTGATTTATTCCTTTTATACCACAGCAATTTGCCAAAGTTTACAATTTGTATCTGTTAATGTTGTGGAATTACAGTTTTCAGTTCCGTTATAGCAGCTAGAAACATTCATTCCTTCACCAGCCTCTCTTTTCTCTTCTCTAAGACAAAAATAATGCTGTCTGTCGTGTTACCAAAAATACCACAAAGATATACAGTAATCTCCTCTGTCCTTAAAGTTGTCCTTAAGTTACAGCTATAGCTCTGACACTGGAGACTCCTTCCATAAATTTTAAGTAAACATCTCCTTACAGAAAACTTCACCATATCAATAATTTTTTTTAAATGTGGAGCGTGTGCTGTACGAGTCCCTGTGAATGAGCTGTTACTATAGAAACAATAATGTAATTAGAATAAATTCCAAATGACTGATATTTTATAATCTTGGTCATTTTTATTGTTGTTTTTTCAGTTAAATGAGATGTTTGTTCTTCTGTTTATAGTCGAATAGCATATGGAAGGCTCTGAACTTCTCAGTGGTTCCTCAATAAATGAGAAAAAACAGTGCTGAGGGTCTATTTTTTATATGTAAATAATAACAATGTCATTTTTATATCATGGACACATTTCATACAATTTCCATAAAATGCAATTTCCATAAAAATGATTCTGTCTCTGGTGATTAACTCAGTCTGTGTTTAATTGATGCTTAAACACAAAAGAAAGATTGAAACTGTGGTGCATTTGCAACTTGCTAATCTATTGCATCTGATAAACCTGAACTTTTTCATATGTTTTTTCTGCATCTTCTTGTCCATTATGTCCAAGCCTTTGATTGATACATGAGTCACAATCTCTCCGTTTGGGTCATTTCCTCATTTATTCGTTTGTGGTTGTTCAATCAGCATTAACGAGTTTCTCAGCAGCGATCAGGTTATTAAACAGCAGTGCTGTGTGTGGATTTAATTCACACTGGAGATAAATGGGGCGATTAATTCAGCTATTAGCTTTTAATCACTGTGGTTTAATACCATGGGAGTATTTGTAGCGCAGGCTGCGCTTGTTTTTGTTTTTACACCAGATTTGCACATCTGGAACATGTTGACCTCTTTCTGTGGAGGAAACTCATTACATTTTCCCTAAAGATTAAAAGTTTACCGTAACATCATTCCAGCAGAACTGGAATATTTATCAACAAAAATTCACGCATTTGTGTACATTTGTTTTCAGACCCTTCGTAACACCAAAGCTATCAATCCTTAAAAGGTTCTTTGAACTTGATTCGAGTTAAACTTGAGTAAAAAACATTCATGAGGTTGAAGGAAATATCTGTAGACAGAATTGTGTCGAGGCATGGGTCTAAGGACGGAAAGCTTTGAAAAAAATTACCATGTTAGTGCTGACCTTTGATTAAATGCTGAAGACGGATAGATAAGTAGTTCACAGAGGCATTAGCATTTCTCTGGTGCTAATGAACTCTCTATAGTATATGTGTGTATGTTAATGAGGAGAGGAAAATGCTGAATCTGGAGCTCGGCAGTGAGAAAAAGAGGACGATGCGGCACTTGTGTGCTCATGCAGATGAACAGGGCCGTTAACTCCTCTCCCACCATTAAAATCCACACTCGATAAAACACAGCAACCGCAGGAAAACTTTAAAGTGGCACAGGAGGTGTGGCTTAGCCTGAAGCGCTAATCTGGTGCTGCGTAATGGGCCGAGTGAAAGCACCTCTCGGATACGGGGATGATGAATGGAGTGGTGCAAAGCGCTGCGGTTTCTTAACAATACCCCGGAGCTTTACAGGTGACGGAGGAGACACTGGAGCATCTGCCTCCACAGAACCTCACTCATTTAGTTCTCTCTCTCTCTCTCTCTTTTATCTTGTAGTAGCTCCATCCAGTGTGTCTCCTCCTGTGAAGCCCTGGGGAAGAGAGGTGGAGATTTTGGTGCTGGGGACGGTGAGCTGTGCATCAGTCGTCTTCCTTTTCCTCACGGTCATCATCTGCTACAAAACTATCAAGAGGTAAGATTTAATTTAGTGCCCTCAATCATCAAAATGTCCAGAAACACCCACACGGCCTCTCTTTACTGATATGGAATGTGGGTGTGTAAA
Source organism: Pangasianodon hypophthalmus (assembly GCF_027358585.1). NCBI lineage: Eukaryota > Metazoa > Chordata > Actinopteri > Siluriformes > Pangasiidae > Pangasianodon > Pangasianodon hypophthalmus. The sequence goes on from NC_069728.1 coordinate 19,415,068, forward strand.
GTCATAATCATCTGTCCCATCTGTCCAAATCAAAGCCCCACTCACCTGTCCAAATCAAATTCATACTCATCTGTCCAAATCAAAATCATACTCACCTGTCCAAATCAAATTCATACTCATCTGTCCAAATCAAAATCATACTCACCTGTCCAAATCAAAATCATACTCACCTGTCCAAATCAAATTCATACTCATCTGTCCAAATCAAAATCATACTCACCTGTCCAAATCAAATTCATACTCATCTGTCCAAATCAAAATCATACTCATCTGTCCAAATCAAATTCATACTCATCTGTCCAAATCAAAATCATACTCATCTGTCCAAATCAAATTCATACTCATCTGTCCAAATCAAAATCATACTCATCTGTCCAAATCAAATTCATACTCATCTGTCCAAATCAAAATCATACTCATCTGTCCAAATCAAAATCATACTCATCTGTCCAAATCAAAATCATACTCATCTGTCCAAATCAAATTCATACTCATCTGTCCAAATCAAAATCATACTCATCTGTCCAAATCAAAATCATACTCATCTGTCCAAATCAAAATCATACTCATCTGTCCAAATCAAATTCATACTCACCTGTCCAAATCAAAATCATACTCATCTGTCCAAATCAAAATCATACTCATCTGTCCAAATCAAAATCATACTCACCTGTCCAAATCAAATTCATACTCATCTGTCCAAAACAAAATCACACTCATCTGTCCAAATCAAAATCATACTCACCTGTCCAAATCAAATTCATACTCATCTGTCCAAATCAAAATCATACTCACCTGTCCAAATCAAATTCATACTCATCTGTCCAAATCAAAGTCATACTCATCTGTCCAAATCAAAATCATACTCATCTGTCCAAATCAAAATCATACTCACCTGTCCAAATCAAATTCATACTCATCTGTCCAAAACAAAATCACACTCATCTGTCCAAATCAAAATCATACTCACCTGTCCAAATCAAATTCATACTCATCTGTCCAAATCAAAATCATACTCATCTGTCCAAATCAAATTCATACTCACCTGTCCAAATCAAATTCATACTCATCTGTCCAAATCAAATTCATACTCATCTGTCCAAATCAAAATCATACTCATCTGTCCAAATCAAATTCATACTCACCTGTCCAAATCAAATTCATACTCACCTGTCCAAATCAAATTCATACTCACCTGTCCAAATCAAAGTCCCACCCATCTTGATTTTTGAATTGTTAATAAATATATCATGTGGTGTATAAGTGATCAGTGTGTCAGTATGATGTTGTTATTATTAGCTCTGTGTCATACATGTAGTTCTTTTCTTCTGTCACTTCCTGTAACTTGACCTGTCAGGAGAAACGCTGGCTTTGATAATTACTACAGATTTAATTAACACATCAACGTCTGATTCTTCATCCATTCACAAGCAATTAACATTTGACAAATTTGTTTAGGTTAAAGCAGTTTTGCAGTTTCAATCAAGTGTTCTGAATTAGTTCTGCACATTACAGATGGAACATTAAAGACTGTTCACATTTCATTATGTCACTTTTATGTCATCATCTGTCTCGCATATGTCATTTCCCCAAAAACTTCAGCTGGGTGAATTGGAGGAAGGCCACACTTACAACCAGACTCGATGCTCTTAATGTTGCTAAACAGAACATTGGCTAAATACTGATTGAGTCAGAAACAACAATAAGTCAGACGTCTTTACTCCTATTCCGACTCGTACTCCAGAGATCACTACTCATATTCTGTTTTGGGGTTTTTAAGATATTTCTCTCCATTTTCCATAATCTGGCTTTTCGGTTATTGTTGGACTGTAGAACACCATTTCTGCCACTTAAACAAAAAAGTAAAGTCATATACTCTCAGAAAATGTAGAACATTTATCCATTTTTTTGTATCAGTATCTCAATGTAATAGGAATGTTTCTCAAAATTCTGATGTATTGGTAAAGTTGGTTTTAGAATCGATCCTCAACCTACATTTGCTCTATCAAAGCCAGTCATATTTAAAAAAGTTTTTACTGACAAAATTCACTGAAACATGCAAAAACATTTCGTGCATTTAATAATGTGGCAGGTACAGCTGCTTGATGCCTGAGTGAAGGCTAGGCATCAAAGAATTGCTAAAACTCGATACATGTAAGAACCATTAGCCAATCTCACCACAGGAAACAGAATGTGTGAAAAAACGAGTAAGAAAAATGTTGCAGAGTTCTTCTTCTTTCCTAACAATAAGCATCATTCAGTCAGTAAGTAAAAATGACTCTTTTACTCTTTTAAGTTTGCGTCTTTGTGTGAAAATTACTCATTATGACTGCTAACACAGAATCAAATGCATGGATTGAGCATGTTTGTCAGAAATGAAAAAAAAAATCTATTTCCAAACCATATGTCCTAACCTTAACCCTCGTTCTAAATGCTCATAATTCACAACAGTTTATGTCCTGTTTCATTAGTATATATCCTCATGCATTTCCCTCTACTCGTTGCGAAGTCTTGCCAATCTTTCTGGTTTGTGTAAGTTCACAGCCTTGTTATCAATGATTCCCGTTTCTTGTTTATCAATCTCTCTTTTTTCCCATGTACTGACCATCGCCTGCTCTATTAGACAGATTTTTCTATCTCTATGCCTCCTTTGTTACAGATATTTATAGTCACCCTAACCCTTTCTCTCCATCCAATTCCATCTTCCTTCTAAACCTGGATTGCTGTTGCCCTAAATCAGAGTCATTATTTATAAATGAATCCTGTGCAGTCGTTTGATTTCTGTCCAACCTTGGTTAAAGAGCATTCTTCCATTTTGTAGGATGTTTTTAATTTTGCAGAGAGTCTAGTGGTTTTTGAGGACAGGACAAATCATCATGGTTGGAGTTCCTCTCACATTGCTCTAAGGTGAAATGAGATGCAGCATCATTGCATTGCATCCCTGAGCTGTTCCTGATCTTAATAATCCATAACACACTGTCAGAGGAACAGCTGGGAGAACAGAGAAATCACCGACACATTGTCACCTCAGAAAACCTGGAGATAAAGCAGATAAAAAGCTCACAGGCTCCTGGCCCGGATGCTCAGATAAGGCTAGGATATTAACAAGCTTATTGTGAAATGCCAACCTGAGTAGACAAGAGTAAGGCAATAGGTCATATTCACTAATTCTTAACTAGTACTTAACTAGCTGAATAAATTAGATAGTCAGGAATACTGAAGCGTACTGAGTACTAAAGTGTAGGAAATACTGAAGTGTACTGAATACTAAAGTGTAGGAAATACTGAAGTGTACTGAATACTAAAGTGTAAGAAATACTGAAGTGTACTGAATACTAAAGTGTAGGAAATACTGAAGTGTACTGAATACTAAAGTGTAGGAAATACTGAAGTGTACTGAATTCTAAAGTGTAGGAAATACTGAAGTGTACTGAATTCTAAAGTGTAGGAAATACTGAAGTGCACAGAATACTAAAGTGTAGGAAATACTGAAGCGTACAGAATACTAAAGTGTAGGAAATACTGAAGTGTACTGAATACTAAAGTGTAGGAAATACTGAAGTATACTGAATACTAAAGTGTAAGAAATACTGAAGCGTACTGAATACTAAAGTGTAGGAAATACTGAAGTGCACAGAATACTAAAGTGTAGGAAATACTGAAGTGTACTGAATACTAAAGTGTAAGAAATACTGAAGCGTACTGAATACTAAAGTGTAGGAAATACTGAAGTGCACAGAATACTAAAGTGTAGGAAATACTGAAGTGCACAGAATACTAAAGTGTAAGAAATACTGAAGTGTACTGAATACTAAAGTGTAGGAAATACTGAAGTGTACTGAATACTAAAGTGTAGGAAATACTGAAGTATACTGAATACTAAAGTGTAAGAAATACTGAAGTGCACAGAATACTAAAGTGTAGGAAATACTGAAGTGTACTGAATACTAAAGTGTAGGAAATACTGAAGTATACTGAATACTAAAGTGTAAGAAATACTGAAGTGTACTGAATACTAAAGTGTAGGAAATACTGAAGTGTACTGAATTCTAAAGTGTAGGAAATACTGAAGTGTACTGAATACTAAAGTGTAGGAAATACTGAAGTGTACTGAATACTAAAGTGTAGGAAATACTGAAGCGTACTGAGTACTAAAGTGTAAGAAATACTGAAGTGTACTGAATACTAAAGTGTAGGAAATACTGAAGTGTACTGAATACTAAAGTGTAGGAAATACTGAAGTGTACTGAATACTAAAGTGTAGGAAATACTGAAGTGTACTGAATTCTAAAGTGTAGGAAATACTGAAGTGTACTGAATACTAAAGTGTAGGAAATACTGAAGTGTACTGAATTCTAAAGTGTAGGAAATACTGAAGTGCACAGAATACTAAAGTGTAGGAAATACTGAAGTGTACTGAATACTAAAGTGTACTGAAGTGTACTGAATACTAAAGTGTAGGAAATACTGAAGTGCACAGAATACTAAAGTGTAGGAAATACTGAAGTGTACTGAATACTAAAGTGTAGGAAATACTGAAGTGTACTGAATACTAAAGTGTAGGAAATACTGAAGTATACTGAATACTAAAGTGTAGGAAATACTGAAGTGTACTGAATACTAAAGTGTAAGAAATACTGAAGTGTACTGAATACTAAAGTGCAGGAAATACTGAAGTGCACAGAATACTAAAGTGTAGGAAATACTGAAGTGTACTGAATACTACAGTGTAGGAAATACTGAAGTGTACTGAATACTAAAGTGTAGGAAATACTGAAGTATACTGAATACTAAAGTGTAAGAAATACTGAAGTGTACTGAATACTAAAGTGTAGGAAATACTGAAGTGTACTGAATACTAAAGTGTAGGAAATACTGAAGTGTACTGAATACTAAAGTGTAGGAAATACTGAAGTGTACTGAATACTAAAGTGTAGGAAATACTGAAGTGTACTGAATTCTAAAGTGTAGGAAATACTGAAGTGTACTGAATTCTAAAGTGTAGGAAATACTGAAGTGCACAGAATACTAAAGTGTAGGAAATACTGAAGTGTACTGAATACTAAAGTGTAGGAAATACTGAAGTGTACTGAATACTAAAGTGTAGGAAATACTGAAGTGTACTGAATACTAAAGTGTAGGAAATACTGAAGTATACTGAATACTAAAGTGTAGGAAATACTGAAGTGTACTGAATACTAAAGTGTAAGAAATACTGAAGTGTACTGAATACTAAAGTGCAGGAAATACTGAAGTGCACAGAATACTAAAGTGTAGGAAATACTGAAGTGTACTGAATACTACAGTGTAGGAAATACTGAAGTGTACTGAATACTAAAGTGTAGGAAATACTGAAGTATACTGAATACTAAAGTGTAAGAAATACTGAAGTGTACTGAATACTAAAGTGTAGGAAATACTGAAGTGTACTGAATACTAAAGTGTAGGAAATACTGAAGTGTACTGAATACTAAAGTGTAGGAAATACTGAAGTGTACTGAATACTAAAGTGTAGGAAATACTGAAGTATACTGAATACTAAAGTGTAGGAAATACTGAAGTGTACTGAATACTAAAGTGTAGGAAATACTGAAGTGTACTGAATTCTAAAGTGTAGGAAATACTGAAGTGTACTGAATTCTAAAGTGTAGGAAATACTGAAGTGCACAGAATACTAAAGTGTAGGAAATACTGAAGTGTACTGAATACTAAAGTGTAGGAAATACTGAAGTGTACTGAATTCTAAAGTGTAGGAAATACTGAAGTGTACTGAATACTAAAGTGTAGGAAATACTGAAGCGTACTGAATACTAAAGTGTAGGAAATACTGAAGTGCACAGAATACTAAAGTGTAGGAAATACTGAAATATACTGCATGCTGAAGTGTACACAATGCTGAGGTGTACGAAATACTGAAATGTACAGAATACTAAAGTGTAGGGAATACTGAAGGGCACAGAATACTAAAATGTACAGAATACTGAAATATACTGAATACTGAGGTGCACGGAATGCTGAAGCGTAGAAAATACTGAAGTGTATAGAATACTGAGGTGTATGGGATACTGAACTGTACTGAATACTGAAATATACTGAATACTGCAGTGATGGGAATGTTGAAGTGTACACAATACTGAGCTGTAAGGAATACTGAAGGACACAGAATACTGAAATATACTGAATACTCAAGTGTACAGAATACTGAGGTGTACGGAATACTGAAGTGTATAGAATACTGAGGTGTATGCAATACTGAAATATACTGAATACTGAAGTGTATGGAATGCTGAAGTGTACACAATACTGAGCTGTAAGGAATACTTAAGTGTACGGAATACTGAAGAGTAGGGAATACTGAAGAGTAGGGAATACCGAAGTGTACAAGAATACTGAAATGTAGGTAATATTGAGTATTTGTATTATTTTCTTAAAAAAAAAAAAAAAAAACACAATTCCACTCATTTACAAGACTGGGAGTGTAAACAATGCTATGACAGAGAATACAAAACCAGCTTCTGCTATGAATCATGGGAAAATTCAAAAATGCTCTACTGCTCCTTTTATTATATTTAGATGATGTAAACTGTACGAGAAAGATCACCACTATCCTTTGTTTTTACAAAGTGTGAAGTGTTTAGATAACAGGAACTGAAACCAGAGCGTAAAATCTTCTTCTGCAAATAAAATACATCCTCATTTTGGGATAATTCTCACACGTTAACCTGAAATAGTCCAGATGTTAGAGGGAAGCCAGAGAAGATCCAAGCTAATGTTTACACAAGCACGTCATGCTGAAAATTAATCATTTATTAAGGCATTCTGCTGAGTGTCTGCGCTTAGCGTTTAAACAGGCACATGTTATTAGCACTGCGTATCGGAGTCGTTTTGAACGGACCTGGTGAATTCCCTCTTTCCCTGAAAACGTGCGGAAAGGAAATCAACTGCCGATGGGAGACGCAGCTGGCAGCTTTTTCCTCCCTGATGAGCATGCAGCGTTGGCCAGAATGAAGAAGAGAAACACACTTAATTTTTCCTTTTATATGCGTGCAAAAATCTCATCATTTATCCGTGCTCCATGACCGGTGCTCCACAAACAGTGAGCGAAACGTTCCGACGCAGACACGGATTATTACTCCAATCATTGCTTTATGGCTTTCTGTTCTCTGGATCACTTACTATAATGAGTTTAATGGAACTAAAGGCACTCGGATGGAACACCACAGATTTTCATGTTGGGTGGATCATCAACAGAAAAGCAGACCTTTTAGCTCAGAATTTAGTTTAAATGACACTGACAAATCCCTGCTAATTCTAGACTAATAACTGGGCTTATATTTTCTGATCTTTCTATATTTTCTATATTCTCATATTGTAGAACTTTTGAGGCATACACCTCGATCATGTGATAAAATAAAAAAAAAAAAAAATTTATTTAGAAAAAGGGTTCCTCAAGGCTTCGTAGCGTCCTACAGATGTTCCACATGAAACTCTCACTGAACGGTAAATAACCTGGTGTGAGGTTCAGTCATAAATCATTGATCCGCAAGCCAAAAAGAAGTTTATTAAAAAAAATCCTGACATACTAGTAATATATCCTATAAGCAGTCTTTATACATACATTCTTAACTATCCGAAGAACCAATGAAGAACCTTTTTGTGAAGTATAGCATGTAGAAAAAAGGACAGGGATCCTATAAGTTGCAGGAAAAAAAATAAAGCTTACAGACAAGGTTCTGTGGTTGAAATAAGATTTAAACTGGTTAGATGCACTTCAATAACCTTTTTATGTGTTTTATTTCTTTTACACCACAACAATTTGCCAACGACTACAATGTTTTATTTATTTACAGAATGACACGTCATATTTTTTAAAAATCTATTAACAGTTAATTTAATGTTGTGCGTCGTCTACAAAATAAAGTCCTGTTCTTACTTACATTATAGCCGCTATAAACACTCATTTTTTCTCTAATGAAGCTAATGAGAAAAAAAAAAAAAAAATGTAGCTTGTCTGCAAAGTATAAACTCCATCCTGAAGATGTCAGAAACCTCTGTTACAAAGCACTGACACTGGAGACTCCTTCCATAAATGTTGAACAGACATCTCCTTACATATTACACACCTATTAAAACGAGCATATTAATATAAACCTATGATTTATGATTTACAACTGCACTATTGTCAGAGCTGCTCTTATAATAGGAAATTAAACACCTTTAACACCTTCTGGCCAATCAGAATGCAGAAATCAGCAGGTCTCATAATATATATAACAGTTTGAAATAAGTGAAGCTTATAACTGAAAATGGACAAACAGCTGTATTAAACAGCGCCTGGTTTCCTTATCTGTCCAGTACACTGTGTGCTGTTTTCCTCGTACAGGATCACAGCTCAGTAAATTTCCAGTAGTATTTTATTTTCTCTCCTGTAAACACGCACAGGCGCTAAAAATAAAGTTCTGCCCTCTGTGACAGCGAGGGCATTCCCTCGGTGTAAATCTGTCCTCCTCGTGAATAAATATGGTAAATGGGTGGATCCTGGAGACAGTTTTATTTTGTGTCTCAGCTATAATTGATTGCCTCTGCACTCTGGCAGTAACGAAGATTCTAGCGTGGAAAAGCTGAGGTTATATTTAGCTCTGCAGTACCACGTAGATGGGTTTCCCCGATAAAAACAAAGCAGGCTATTGCTAGGAAGTCTGGTGTTTTGCTGGAACGGGTCACAGAGTGTCTGCTTCTTCTGACAGCCGTGAGGTGTTGCAGTGAAGAAGAAACAGGGCAGGAGATGGAAAAGAAATAAACACAAAAAATTGGCATCAACAGAAATGCCACAGAAAATAAGCTATATTAAGAGTTTATCTATTTCCTTTGGGGTGTTTTTTGTATAAAATCCAAGCCTGAAGCTTACTCCCATCTGTTTTCATGGAACAGCAAATGCACTCTGGTGTATGTTCCTGTAAGAGCCTGTGTATGAAATATTTATGTCTTTTGTAGCCATCTGCTGCATGTGTACTACAGAGCGTGTATTATTCATATCGAATGTTCCTGTTTTAGGTTCTGCTCTGATGTTCGTCGTTTCTTCTGAATGAGAAAAGCCTCTTTGGTGTTCTCAGTCTCATCTAAATGCTCAGTGAAGTGAATAGCTGAATGCAAGTCCAGTACAGATCTATATCAGGGCACCATTAGAGCTATATTTATCTCAGGCTGTGTTTAACTCTATAAATATTACATTAACCAGAGGTATTCAGAGAATGGCTGACTATCCCTGCACTAAGGAGTCTGTTATTGTCCAAGCGGACGCCTGTGTGGTAATTATCACACATCAGTTTTTATTATTATTATCCATACAGGCCTGGATTGATGTGTGTGGAACTTTCAGTGGTCAGTAAGTTATTTAAAACTCCTTTTACTGTAAATATGTTAGTACTGGTATAGAACTACACAGGGTTATCTGTTTACTCGCATGTAGTGTGCCTGGGAAATCACTCCATGTTGTGCTGTTATAGTAAAATAATCACTGACAGAGCAGTGTGAGGAAGCAGAGTCACCTTAAAGATGATTATTTTTCTATTACAGCATATCCTGAAGTGTTTTATTCTCCTTACAACACAGCAAAATGCCAGCGATTACCATTTTTTAATTTATTAAGCAATGATACATCACACGTTTTGTATCTGTTTATAGCTACATTTAATGTTGTGGAATATCTTTGAAACAAGTTAGTTCCTGTTCTCACTTACGTTATAGCAGCTATAAACAGTCGTTCCCTCACCAGCCTCTATTTTTTCTCTCTCTTGAAGTGAATAAGACAAAAAAATACTGCTTATCAAATTACTGAGAAACTCCTCTGTCCTGAAGATGTGGGAAAACTTAAAGTTACAGCTTTACCTCTGAATGTTATGAAGTGCTGACACTGGAGACTCTTTCCGTAAATGTTAAGTAAACGTCTCCTTACGTCTCCTTATCAACTTCAGCATGGTAACGATAACTCATCACACCACCCTGTCACTCAGTATTTTATTACAACAGAACCACACACACACACAGGGTTTTATTCCTTATGTAATTTAGGACAGTGTCAGTTTTAGAGTGTGTGATATGAGACTAGAGATAACAGATTGAAACAGCATCCTCTCGTGCTGACTCTGGTTCACTTAATAAAACAAATATATGGCGTAAATTAATCTGTGACTAATTTAAAGCTAATTGATAGTAGGAAAAATTCTTGAAGTTCTACAGAGGGAGCAGAGATATTTTGTTTTCTGGGGTTCTTGTCTGATCCACTATGATTAGATTTTGACCATCAGTGGTGATTTATAAAAAAATATTTCTGCACTGATGTCTTACACAGTTACAGCGCTCTCTTGTCATGGTGACAAATTAATTATGTACATCCACTGGGTACCAGGAAATAAATGTGATATTCAAAGGTCAAAAACATTTATCATTTAAAATAAATGATACAACACCAAACAAATTGATTTGTCCTTTAGTTTGCACTTAAAACTACATCAAAGCTGTGACAAAGTTTCTCCATGCCACTGAATCTCCATGTCAGAACTCCGTGTCCCCCGCCTTGTGCCCCGAGTCCACGGCACAGAAAATGGATGGATGAATGGAAATTAAATTGAAAAGTTACCCAATATATTTCTATAATAATTAAATCTTAACACTTCCCAATTGATAATAAAACCTTATCAGGACTTTACCCATGGGGCCCAGCCATGCAGGAGGAGTAGTATAGTTCTGTTGCATTGTTCTGTTGCATTGTGGAAGTCAGAGGCCTTGGCGGACCAATCCCCAGCTAACAAACCTGGCTTTAGGAACATGGAACGTGAACTTTCTGGTCGACTGTGTGGTTGTATCATCAGACTTGTGACTGTGTATTCTGGACGGGTATAATAATCAGGTGGAGGAGCTGAGCGGCCAAACACTCCCACCACCTGGCGGTTAGTTGCATCAGATGGAGAGGGAAGATGCCGGACAGACTGGGTAAGCGCAAGCACGTAGTGAGGGTTGCTGGGAGTGTTTGGCAGAGGCTCCTGCCCAGGAGATCTTCAATTCTCACCTCTGGCAAAGCTTCTCCTGCATTCCAAGGGAGGCTGGAGACATTGAACCGGAATGGGCAACGTTCCAGACCTCCATTGCTGAAGTGGCTGAACCGATCTGTGGCTGTAAGGGTGCCGGTGCCTGTCGTGGCTGTAGTCCCCGAACCCGTTGGTGGACACCAGGGTTAAAGGTAGCCATCAGGAAGAAGAAGAAGGAGGACTTTCAAACTTAATTAGCTTGCGGGACTCCAGAAGCAGCTGACAGATACTGGCGGGCCAAGTGGAGCGGGCAAGGCAGTGGCAGAAGCAAAAACTCAGATATGGGAGGAGTTTGGGGAGTCTGTGGAAAATGACTTTCTTTCGGCCTGGAAGAGATAAATAATATAAAAAATATTTTGTGTCTTTTATAATAAATTATTGACATTAAACAAATAAAATAATAAAATAAAAAATAAAGTGGTCCAAGAGTAGAGCCTTGTGGGACGCTGGTATGTATGTCTTAAAATCTGCTAATTGACAGTTAAAAAAGTAAAAAAATTTCTAAATAATGCTGGTCTAAGAATAGAGCCTTGTGGGATACCGGTATGTATATTTTAAGAGCTGCTGATTGATATAACGTTGTGTACGTTTATAGAGGTCTGCAGTCATCTCATTAATAGGTGGTTAATGATTCACTGGGAAATTTTCTGGGTTACATTTTCTGTGTTTTCAGTTAAACTGGAAATAAAAGCACCAGTTTTCAGGTAAACTGGAAATAAAAGTAAATTCCATGCATGTCAGGGCGGATGCTGACTCATCTGTGCTGCCTGTAGGTGCTTCCTCAGGGGTGGGTTCATACTGGGTCACGTGATCAACTGAAACAAATATGGCGAAAGCCCCAGTAAGGCTTTTTGTTTAAAATTCGTCAGCTGGTGGAAGTGCTCTTATAGCAAGCAGTCGCTCTGTGGAACCTTTATTTAACCTTCCAACACTCTTAGCTCTTGAGAATAATGTACTAAGACAGTATCAGACAGCTTGTTTTTATCATCTGTCCTCTTCCAGTCCTCTCTATACACCATCGTCACCTCTGTTCCTCTCAGCAGATCACCTCTACATGGTTCTTCTCATCTCTGTCGAGCTCTCAGCTTACATAACACTGCTCAACTCCACAGTGCTCTGAATCAGCACACACTCAGCATTCCCTTACACCGTCCTCCATCCTCTTCACCCGCTACTGATCTTACCGTCAGTGTTTCTCACTATCACACACCAACTCCTGAAAAAGCTGAAATAAAAACACTGTGGGTTGGATTCTCGCATCGAATAGAGAAATACGCACCAAATTTTTGATCATAAAAAGAACTACTTTTGCTCGAAATGTCCTGTTCCTCTAGAAACTTCTGGAAACTCAGCTTAAACTACAACTGAATTCTGGATTCTGATTGGCCACAAAGTGTCGTTTGTGCTTGTCCTAATACGTTATTGTTTCTACAGTAACAGCTCATTCACACGTACAGGGGACGCTCCATATAAACTGAAGTTTTCTCTAAGGATATTTATGGATTTAACATTTATAGAAGGAGTAACAGTCAGAGGTAAAGCTGTAAGTTTTGTGATTAGACAGTAATAAAGCAGTGTTTAGAGGATGACCCAATCTCCCCACGTTGTTCCTCTTGTCACTGGATAAGTATTTGTCCTCTGTGTGATAAACTGTATAAGTGGAGGAAGAGTGTTATTATACAAGCATTTATATACAAGGCACAAGATTTTGGTATTCGATAAGATTTTCCAACATGTTGAGACGAAACAATGACAGTATATACTACGAAACCTAAAGAATTAGTTTGCTCGCTGTTTCAAGTGGGTTCAGTCTTCTACTTGTCAAACCATACGTGATGTACGAGATGATCTTAGCGTTCATATATACAGCAGTGATCGAAAAAAAAACATGAGCTAAATCGGAGCCTTAACACTGTTACAAATATATCTGAATCTGTTAGAAGAACACAATAACATAATGAATAAAGCACTGCATGTCATGCTGTTAAAGGAAAACAATCAATGATGGTGTCATGTGATGAAGAGTTACCTCTTATACTACAGCTATTTATCAACTTTTACCATTTTACGCAAATATTCAGATTCAGTAACTAAAGTCTGAAAGTTATATGATACTACAGTATGTACATGGGGAAAGTTCAGCGTATTCAGAATCAGGTTACGCAGCTGTGCATGTGACATTCAGATTTATTCAAATCACCTGCATGTAGTTCATGCCTTCTTGAGTAGAACCTTCAAACAAAAGCACTCACCTCTAAACCCAAAAAAACAATCAGAGGATAGATAATGTGGAAGGAAACAAAAAAAGCAAAAGACAACTTACAAATGAAAACTAAAACTAAACTAACACTAATATGATGAAGATGGTGAGCGTTGAAATAAATCTAACAGGAGTCTCCAGTAGATCGCTGCATGAATAGTCCTAGTCGTAATGATCACATTAATCACTGGTTTAATGTAAAAAAAAAAAAGGCTTCCACACTCATTATTCAGCAGCACACAGAATAGCACTTGATCCAGCACAGACTATTATTTTGCATTTTATTTGTTTATATCATGATGCTGCAGTTAATGAAGCCACAAGATACTCAGTCGAGGTCATGACATCCTAAAGTTTATGTTCGGGATTGCATGATAATTAATTTGATTTGTTAAGTTAATAAAATGATGGCAGTGTTGTGCTATTTTGATGCATTCTCCTGAAAATAAACCTAGCCTCTGGTATGAAAGATAAGATGACCGAGTGCTTATCTGCTACACTTACAGAGAAGCGTTATTCATCATACAGAGAAAAATTTCATTCATAATTTTATGCATAAACGTTCAGTGCTTGAGATGAGCGATGTTTCTGATTAAGCTGCGTCTCCTCTGATGTTCTCCGTGCGGAGAAAACCTTTATGTGGACTTTAAAATGACGATGTTGTAAATTAATTAACCCTTGTGTTGTCTTGGGGTCAAAAATGACCTGCCACTATGTTTACCAGCTGAGAAAAAGAGTGTTGTCCACTGCTTAAATGCAGTCTTTCTGCACTGTGAAGAGGGAAAAGCCAGATATTCACAAGGTTTCTGATGAATGACAGATTGTTTCTTCATGAAACATTGATTTGGGGTTTAAAATTCAATGAAGCTGCTTTATTTTAAGGAGTTAGTGAAGGCGGGTCATTTTTGACCCTTAGGACAAAGGGAGTAGACATAATGTTAAGACCACACAAGGGTTAAGTAATAGTTTGGTATTTACGTATTCACTATTGGCGTCAAATGTCATTCCGTAGTGTGTTTGAGTGTATTTACGGCCAAAACATAAATTTCCGTGTGACATCATTCAGTTACATCAAACTGCCAGACAGTGTCGCTGGACTTAATAGTGCTCCTCACTCGAGCCGATATCGCACAATATACTGTAAATGTGTGTAAGTTTGTGTTTAGAATTGTCCGTAATTCAGACATGAGACACGCCTCTGTTTTACTCAAACTCCACCTACACAACTTTTGAATAGTGCTCTGTTCTGACACTGACTCTAACAGAGATGAGTCTTAGACAAACACTGTTAATTAACAGCTTCATCTATAGGGAACATCATCACTACTCCAGCCTCTTTGTTTTTCACAATACAATTCAACGTAACCTTGTCAAAGTTTTTCCTCTTGAACCCGTGGCCCGGTCGCCTCTTCTCCTCCCCTGAGTGAGCAGACGAGACAGGATTTTTCCCCAGTGTGAATCAGGCGAGGGGATGTCTTTATAAGAAAAACCCTGCAGGCCTCACGGCTGCTCGCACTCCTTCTCATGACAGATGCTCCCTGCAGAGCAACTAAAGAGTCTCATCAGTCCTACCCGAGGGACAGGGATTGTGTTAGTCACGACAGGCTTCTCCTAAACATTTAATCAATCACGGTGAAGTCTATCTCGCCACACTGTTTGGCTGCTGTATGCTCAGAAGCCGAGGTGCTCGAGAAGCAGAAAAAGACCACATGTTGTCAAGAGCTACATCCAGTAAAGAAATGTATACTCAAAATCTACATAAACATAAATTTCTTCTTATTAAGAAAACTGTGAATTCTGTTGAATTCTGATTGGTCAGAAGGTGTTGATTCGTTTTCTATAACAGCAGCTCTGACAATAGTACAGGTTTATATTAATGCGCTCATTCTAATACGTTATCGTTTCTATAGTAACAGCTCAATCACAGGGATTTGAATGAACAGATTAAAAAAACTGTGTAATCGTTGATGTGCTGAAGTTTTCTGTAAGAAGCCTTTTATTTAACATCTATGGAAGGAGTCTCCAGTGTCAGAGTTTTGTTTTGTCTTAGAGAGAAAAAGAGAGGCTGGTGAGGGAACAACTTTTTATAGCTGCTATAACGTAAGTGAGAACAGGCACTAACTCGTTTCATGAACGTTAAATGGATAAAAAAGTATGACAAAATTTGTAATCATTGGCAGATTGCTGTGGGATAAGAGGAATAAAACACTTGCTGTTATAGTGTAACCCGCTCAGCGATTATTTTCCTATAACCACCCGGCCTTGTCATGTGTTACTCCTACATCATTTTTCCCGCAGGATATATTTAGGGTCTCCTCTTTGAGTCATCGTCTCCAGTAGCTGAAATTTATCTTGAAATTGTGTACAGATAAATGTTTCAGCACAGTTCTGCTGATCATCACGGCCGTGACAGACCCTACAAATATTATTACAACATTTGCAATTGCAATCATTTTCTCCAGCCAGGCTATTGATATAATATCTCAGATTTCAGTTTTAAATATGAGCACTGTGTTGTCCTGAGCTGACCCCATACAGCATAACAGCCTGTGGGTTTCAGACACAGAGTAAAATCTCTCCCCTTTAGCTTTTTTCTGAGTTAGTCAGCAAAGGGCATCCTTCATCCACGTTACGGGCATGGTGTGTGTTTACCTGCAACAGGCAGGCTGTTTTAATGAGCTCAGATCGTGTTTATGAAATTAGCCCCAGCCTCCAGACACATCTCAGAGGACCATCATGCAGTCGAAGCAGCCTTTGGAAAGGTCAGGTTGTTTTCATCCTCCTCATCTCGCTGCTGAAATTAGGAGTGGCAGCTCGTTCAGACGGGAAGCTGCGTTTACTCACGTTATTGAACAAATACATTCATTTTACTGTTATTAAAAACTGCATCTGGACACGAGTGAAGTGAATTTATTCCTAAATCATTCGCAGGAGCGTTTACTTAAGAAATGTGGTGTTCATGAAATATCCAGTTAGTTGGGAAAAATTAACATCTAAATTTAAACTAAAAATATCCTTAATTTGTGCAAATTTCCACGTAAGGAGACTCACTAATGTGAACCTCGATTGATCGGCTTCAGATCATATATAATTATGGATGAGTTTCTGTGATTTTATATACAAACCACACTGTCAAGTTTAAATCACTTATTTATTTAAATTTCACACCAATTTAATGAACATTTTGTGAAAATGTGTTAATGATCTGAAAGAAAATCCTAACTCAAAATAAATCTATAATTTAAATGAAGACAAATAAGACGTTTTCAATTTGTACAAAATAATGGCACCCTATAAAATTTGGAGTAGTTCGTGTGTGTCTATGGTAGCCGCCACGCTGCAGTGGCTGAGCTGCATTACTGGAAGATTTACACACCACGCTTAGGAGGCGCTCTTTCACTGTTTAGTCACCATTTTGTTGTTGTCAGCTCTCTGTGAGTTTTGTGGGCGTGGCTAAATGTAAATACGTCGGGAATGTTTATGGCTGATTGGCGTTTATCAATATTCACAGCACACGAGAACGAAGACAGTCAGAAACTTTGATAAATCTGACTATTATTATTTTGATCTCTTGGAATTCGAATGTTTTGTCTTTAACTTTTTTTTTAGAAATGTATTGTCTTTACATTCTACTGAATATATGGTATGTGAGATGTTTTACACCACATTAAAAATAAGATTGTAAAAGTTGTATATGCTTTGACTTCATTGAGGCTCTGTGTCTTTAAATCGCAGAATTTTCCACAGTCTGGTTTTATCTTGCTGAGATGGGAATGTGGATATCACTGTTTTGTTTTTTCAATCATAATAGTTTTCCCTTGTGCACAGGAAACCACTGCGGAAAGAGGAGAACGGCACCAGCCGAGGGGAATACGCCATGAGCGCTCGCTGCAAGCAGACGGCGGTGGAGACCAACAACACTGGAGTATAGCAGCCAGAGGAAAACACACTGACGCTCCGTCATAAACAGGAGCTTAAAGGGCTTCGGAGATGGAGAAATAGTATTAAAGGAAGGATTGATGGAGCTCTGAACCATGGCTTTGTTCAACTTCTTTAAAAAAAAAACACTTAAATGACAATAAGAGCTGCTTTATGATTGATATGTGACAGAATAAAAAGGCAGAGAGGATGTGTGAAGGACGTATGAAGGACGTTTGAAGGATGTATGGAGGACGTGTGAAGGATGTGTGAAGGAGGTGTGGAGCCTTGAGACTCATTGTTCTGTTGGACGGTGAAGCCGTCAGACCTTTCACAAGACTTTAAACCAGTAAATCTCTTAACGTTCCCAACGCATGCACTTTCTACTGAATGCACCGACGTCTCTGGACGCGTCTCGCCTCCCTTTTCTCTCCCTGCAGTTTCCTCTCCTGTAAATAAAGTTGGCCGTATTGATCGCGCAGGTTTGGAGACTAGACGAAAGCTAAAGCGGAACTTGATGAGGAAACAGGTCGCTTTTTTTTTTTTTTAACTTTTGTATGACTATGCAACTGGAAAGGATTTGAAACCCTAGTGGTGCATGTTCATGATATTAAAACACAAGGTTAGCATAATCTGCTGCTAATCAGTCTGACGTTTGCTAACGTACTCAAATAGTAACGTTTTACGTGTGTAATGTAACTCACCGTGAGGTAATAAGCTGGAATACACGTCACATATTCATAAACATAAGGACTGTTATTTAATTATTTAATTAAAGATGCATCATTAAGGAAGCCAAAAAGACAAAGTCAATGTTTTTTGTTTTGTTTTGGTTGGGTTTTTTTGGCTTGTCTTCTTGATTGTTTGTTTTATTTGGGTTTTTTTTAGGTTTTTTGACCGTTTGTTTTTTTGTTTGTTTGTTTGTTTGTTTTATTCCTGGGTTTTTTGTTTTATTTTGTTTGTTAGGTTTTTTATTTGTTTGTTTGTTTGTTTGTTGTTGTTTTGCAACTTGGAGTATAGTTGGAAGGGTTTTGTTTTTGTTTTGTTTTTTTGTGGAGGGGGTTGTTTGTTTTTTGGTTCTTTTATTTTTTTTTTTTTGTTTGTTTGTTTGTTTGTTTTGTTCTTGTTGTTTTTCCATAAAACACAACTGTACATTATTTTCATCATATAGTCGTTATTACAAACACAGTAAAGTCAAGTCCTGGAATTAGTTTAAAGGGAAAATTTAAGAGTAAAATGTAATTATTCTAAGAAAAAAATAATCCATAATCCATGAGTATGGCATTGAGACAGTGGAAATTATGTGCATTTTACAATTTAACACGGAATATCGGAATATGAAATTACAATTTGTTAAATGATAAATAATGATATAGAGTATTTTAATTTAAAATAAGGACACTATCTTGAACTAATGAGATAGTAACTCAATAATAACATTGTGAAATTGTCATTAAGTTGAAATTCTGACAGACCAACGTGCGGTTTTCCAGCCACTGGATGTTTCTCTTGACTTATTTTGCTCATGATGACGACTTTTTAATCATCTGTTTCATTTCACAGTCGTATTCATTCATTTTAAACCACAAATCATTTCCTGCACTAATCCTCCATTAATCACGTCATTAATTCTAGTTTAAAGTGTAATAACTGCTGACAGTAACACTGTGTGTTATATCTAGCTATTTATCAGTCATTCCATAATAGAGATATTACCACTGGCGCCTGTAACACTACAAATAAGCTATTCTTAAGTCTTAATTTTAATACTTTGCTTGTGACAACTGAGTGCAAAAGTTTGTGCCCCCTTGGTTTCTGTTTGAAAAAATTTTCACTGTCCCTCTATTTTATCTTCAGTGTTGATTTAATGGTGTGTTTGGATTGAAATCATACACTTATATCGGTGTATATGACTAAATTTTTTTGTCCAAGCAGCCTACAAAAAAACTGCACGCCCACGGAAATTTACTTAATAACCCGACTGTTTATTAAGCAGAGTCAGAGAAAGAGTCAGTGGGAATCAGGAAAACAGCTTTCATACATCCTAATACAGAAATAAAAGAGCTTTCCCAGAGCTCGCGAAGGAGATAAACAGAAATCAGAGTGTTTAGAGAGTGAGATTATTCAGAAATGGTTGAAGAACCACAAAGACAAACTGACAGACAGATTCACAAAATAATTAAAAATAAATGGTTTAAAGGACATTCAGAAATTTCATTTTGATTGTTTCACTGTTAATAAAAAAAAAAAAAAAAAAAAGGTCAGATATGGAACCCTTCTTTATTTGTTCCTTCTGTGTGTTTTCCTATCAGGAAGCTTTCCAAACCTTTCAGGAGGATAAGAACTCTTATCTACACAAAGAACTCCTTGAAAAACCCTTTTTGTCTTAAGAAAGTTTAGCTAAATGTTGAACATAGCACACACTTGCGCAGTAAATGCATACACTCTCGGTGTACTCTTCTGTCGAGTGCAATGGATTGCAGCATTATAGTTGATTATCTTCGAAAAGAGAAAAGCAGTTTAATAAGCAATAAAAAAAAAACAACAAGACACTAGACAATAGCTAACTCTAGACTTACTAGCTAGCTAGTAAGTCACTAACTTTTTCCATTTCAGTTACATCAACAACCCGAAAGCAAGAAAGCAGACAAATTGACTAAATCCGATTAATTAGCATTAATTTCTTACCGGTTTGTTTCTTTCGTCCTTCTGCTTTTTTTCTTTTAGCATTTTCGGTTTTAGATAAAAATAAACGCTTAATGATCGCCACTTCTGCGTCATATTCTGACCTAATTTAGTTACACAAATTATTTTTTCTTTTCACAACGCAAGAGCGCGCCCTGCGACTGCCTAATACACAAAACCTTTCACCAAATGATAGAAAGTGTGCCTATTTATTATAAATTTCACGGCGCCCCCCAGTGGACCAGAGGCACTAAATGACCATTTTAGCACTTCGTCAGCAACAAACATCCCTGCTGATGAGGCGGTTACTAAGGATGAATGAATGAACGCTGTAAATGCATCACGCAGCACCACAAATTCATGCTAATGTTCATGTTCACATTAATGAATTAATCTCTTCTTAAAGAAATACACACACACAAATAGTCCACCTCCTATATACCCTTAGGACAAAATAAAGAAGACAATTAAACAGGGTCCTATAGTATGTTAAGATATTAATATTATTAAACAATATCAGTCTTTATTTCACTTTCTGAATGTAATATGGAATTGTGAAAATGAAACCAAATTCTTGTTTTTTTTAGTAATCATTTCAAAGAGCACAAACTTTTGCACTCAGCACTCTGTGTATTTCTGTGTGCATTTTCTCTTAATAACATTCAGAACATTCAGTAAGTTTTTTTGTTTTCATGATAACGTTGTTTATATTGCTCCTGCTGGATCTGAGTACATTTACAAATCCAAAGATGTGATGTAATGGTGGAGATGTACCGCTCCTACACAGCAGTGAATCACTCGTGGGGTTTAAAGTGAGTTGTTTATCTGATGTAAACGACCGGCCGTACACTTTCCCTCTCTAAACTCACTCCATCTCACACTCCATCATCCACTCCAACCTACTGAACATAAACATGTATTATAGTGTACAGAATTTTACTCACTAATATACTGCATGAATGTAAATATCGGTATTTGCCTTCTTGACCATATCGTGTACAGAGTGAGAGACGGTGATGTCTATGAAGGATAAATATACGTCGATGTCATATCTGAACTGAATAAAGTGTTGTTGTTTGTCTGGAACAAGGCATTAATGTATATCCATCACATAAGAATATGTCAGACATAATATATCCTGTGCATTAATCTGACTCTGCAACATGCTAACTTTTTTTAATTTTAAATAAAACTGTATTATTGAATCTCAAATTGTATCTAATGTCATCAATTACCATGATTAAGATGGAATAGTGGCAGTAAAATTGCATTATTATGCATTATTTTAACAATTCCTGTTAAATATGTCTCAGTCCAGATAAAACACACAGTTTTACAGTGGCTTGTAGTCTAACGCTGAACACGATGCCGCCACCACCATGTTTCACTGTTGGGATGTTGCTGGGTTTCTGCCAAATGTTGGGCTTTGTGTCAAGGCCAGACTGTTCAATTTGGTCTCCTCAGTCCAGAAAACATTTTCCCATGTTTATTGAGCCCCAACGTGTCTTTTAGTAAACTCCAAACGGGATTACATGCCCAGCTGTGTGAAGTGTCTGAGCTATGTTTGTCCTGTGAACAGCTTTTCCCATCTGAGCTGTGGATCTCAGAGTTTACCCTTGGCCTCTTGGTTGTTTCTCTGACTAAACTCCTCTTTACCCAGTCACTGACTTTTGTTGCATGGCCTCCTCTGGACAGAGTCATGGTTGTGTCAGATTCTTTTCATTTTTTAATAATGGATTTATTGTCACTCTTTTCAGAGTTTACGATATTTTGTTAATAACCGAAACTCTGATTAATACTTTTCCAGAACTTTGCCCCAGACTTGTTTCTATTCTTGGTTTCCATGATGCTGTGTGTTTAGGTATGTTCTCTAACAAACACTGGGTTCTTCCAGGAACAGGAACACTTTAACTGCACAAATGTTGACTTCATTCAACTAATTACATGACTTCTCATGGTGACTGAACTAATTTAAGGGTTTCACAGCAACAGGGGTGAATATTTATGCTATTACCACTGTTTTTTTTTTTATTCGTAAAGAATTCTACAAACTATATTGATTTTTTCCCCCATTTCAATACCACAGGCTTTTTTTGTGTAGATTCATGACATATAACCCCAATCCCAAGTCCACTTCAGTTCCAGGTTATAACACTACAGAATGGGGGAAAGGTTCGAGGGAGAGTGAATACTTATGATAGTGTGAATTTTATTCTTCCTGTTGGTTTTATAGTTCCTATTTTCTTCCTGTGATACTAATTTAATTAATTCATTTTTTTTTTAAATAAATGCAAATTATTTATAAAATTTGTATTTTATAAATACATAAAATTCCCAAAATTATTACATTTGAGAGTTTCCAGAGAATCAGAGTTTGTAGACAGTTATAAAGGTAAATCATGGATGTAGAAGTAACTAAAGAATATTTATATTTATATACAACATAAAGAATCAGGGGTGCAAACTTCTGGACTGGATTTTTACTTCTGGATTACTATTAATATCTTAACATATGTTTTTCATCTTCTACATTTTGTCCTAAAGGTGTGCAAACTTTTGCACTGTACAGCAAATTATTTTTCTATCCTAAAAGCTAAAAACCCTTAATTATCCAATAAACCCTTAAAGAACACCTGAAGAACCCTTTTTTCTCCAAAAAAAAAAATATATATGATATAGACCACAGCCCCTTTGGGTTTAAATGTGAATACAGATATAGATATGTGACGTGAGAAAGTGCTTTCCTATCCTGCAAGCTATCAACCCTTAAGGAAACCTTGAGGAACCTTTTTTTTTCTGTTTACATAGTCCAAATTATTGGTTGTTATTTTCTGCCTAGAACCTGTCAGGCTTTTAAGGGCTCTTAGCTTCCTGAAAGGGTTTTACCTAAAACTCACTCTGTTCTAAAGTTCCACTTAAAATCTTTAAGGTTCCCTGAGAGTGACAACGCTTAACGATTAAAGATCTAAATTTTTTCCCAAAGGCTTGTTTAGCTGTCGCGTGATAGGAGCGAGATGATTTATTACTATAAATATACACTGTACTATGTATTACTATGTGTGATATTAGTGGACATGCAGTAAAAATATTTAGACAGTGAGACACAGAGAATATTTTAAAATGATAGAGTTCATATGGACTGTCTATCTGTCAGTCCTTTTCTGGAAATATAATGTAGATGGATGAACACCAGGATGCCATTTCCACAGAAACCGCCGCACACAGTTTAATCTCATTTTGACGGGATGGTATTACTGCATTGTGGATGAACATGATGAATTGCCTGGTGGTGTTTGGCATCAGTTATTAGAAAGATTGCTGGCTGGTGATTTTATGCTGAGTCTATCTGTAAGCTGTATGTCTCTCCGTTTTTGTGTTTATGGTGTATGAAGCACCTTTTAGACTTTTATTTCTCCTTTTCAAACTTTATTTCTCACGTATACACTTAAAACACATACACGTTTACTAGAATTTCTTAGTAGAAGTTCTTACAAAACTCATACATTAGCCCTATTTGGACAGAATTCATTTCTCAGGCTGATATCTTTAATAAAACATTTGCACATCTCCTCTGGAATAAACTAGAACCAAAAGTCCAGGGGGTGGAACTGGACCTGATCCAACTCCTCCTACAACCTTCTAACTCCTAATCTAAGAGATGCTCTACAACATGGAAAAACACACATAATTATCCAGCCTAGAACACACAGAGTTGACTCCGCCCCCTGGACTTTTGTAGGTAGGAGGAGCTAAATCAGGGTCGATCTCCACCCCCTGGACTTTTGGTTGTGCACTGAGGGGTACTGGATATGATCACTATGGCGGTCAGCGCGTGGTCAAGTGCCGGCTATAAATAGAAAGAGGAGTCACAGAGAACGAGCCGGTAATGAGTGATTGGTTACACCTGTGTGTGTGTGATTAATAATGAAGTGTATTTATATGCTGGTTGTGTCTCGGGAACCTCCAAAAGAGAGCCAACACAAGCAGAGCTGATGTTAACATTGGTAATGACTGCAAACATGCTGAAGATAATGGAAAGGTTGTGTGTGTATGTAGCACATTTTCTTGGGGTCAGAGCGGCTGTTAAACATGGAATTATTTTGTTAATTTTAGGCAAAAAATTCAGTTCGAATGTAGTTATATTTTGTGCATTCAGTGAAGAAGTGCAACTCTGTCTTTATTTTATATAAACTGCACTGCTGGCAGAGTCTCTTCTCTAGGGGCAGCAGGACTGTGTGTGTCGGCCGTCTCGATGGCCAGCTGAGGCTTGCTGAGTCTGTACTTCGTCAAGGTGTTTCTCCGTTTTGGATCAGTCACCATGCTCAGATAATCTGCCATGCTGTACCGTCTGTTTAGAGTCAGATAACACTGCATTTTACTCTGGAGTTTAGTTTGGTTTTCCTAATAGGTCAGATAGTTTGCTTTCAGTGTTTGTGTAATTTGGTTGATTCTAATTAGGTTTGTGAATTTATTCTCTTCCTGAGACTTTTCTGTGTTAGTGTGTGTTAGTGTGTGTTAGTATGTGCATTGTTTGGAGTGTTTCTGTGTACTTTTAAAATGATTTTACAGAATTCTGCATGCAGGGTCTCAATTGGATGTTTTTTGCATTTGTTAAATTGGTGATGTGTAAGCAAACCCCACACTTCACTTTCATACAGGGCAAATGATTCAAATATTTTGAGACAAATTCTCACAAATTTCACAAATGTTTGTTGTTTTATAACATAGAAAGCCCTCCATGCTTTTTCTCCCAGTTCAGCCACTGCCAGGTTGAAGATTCCATTTTTAGTCCTAGGTACCTAACCCAAATGTGTGTTTTGTTCCCTGAGAGCTGGATCTTTTTTGAAATATGATCATTTTAGTCTTTTTGAGGTTGACTGTCAGGGCCCAGGTCTTACAGTACTGCTGCAGCAGGTCCGGGTTCTGCTGTAGACCCTGTGCAGTGGGGGACAGCAGGACCATGTGGTCTGCATACAGCAGGAGTTTAACCTCTGAGTTATATACAGTCATGTTGAATATGCTGAAATTTGTTTATTGCCAGTTCTTAGTCCCCACTTCTTTCCTGTGTACATAGATTTAATGAGATCATATGTTTTACCCCTTACACCACTTTCCAAAATCTCTCTCTCTCTCTCTCTCTCTCTCTCTCTTATCTTTCCATCAGGCCTGTCATTTGAAAATATCCCAGTTAGATGTACAGGGCCATTTGGAGCACTGAAGAGTTGCTCCTCTGTGCTAGTTAGACAGAACACGAGGAAACGCAGTGAGAGTGAGACAGAGAGAGGACACGAGGAAACGCAGTGAGAGTGAGACAGAGAGAGGACACGAGGGATCACAGTGAGAGTGAGACAGAGAGAGGACACGAGGGAACACGGTGAGAGTGAGACAGAGAGAGGACACGAGGGATGACGGTGAGAGTGAGACAGAGAGAGGACACGAGGGATCACGGTGAGAGTGAGACAGAGAGAGGACACAAGGGAACACGGTGAGAGTGAGACAGAGAGAGGACACGAGGAAACGCAGTGAGAGTGAGACAGAGAGAGGACACGAGGGATCACAGTGAGAGTGAGACAGAGAGAGGACACGAGGGAACACGGTGAGAGTGAGACAGAGAGAGGACACGAGGGAACACGGTGAGAGTGAGACAGAGAGAGGACACGAGGGATGACGGTGAGAGTGAGACAGAGAGAGGACACGAGGGATCACGGTGAGAGTGAGACAGAGAGAGGACACAAGGGAACACGGTGAGAGTGAGACAGAGAGAGGACACGAGGAAACGCAGTGAGAGTGAGACAGAGAGAGGACACGAGGGAACACAGTGAGAGTGAGACAGAGAGAGGACACGAGGGATCACGGTGAGAGTGAGACAGAGAGAGGACACGAGGGATCACGGTGAGATTGAGAGTGAGACAGAGAGAGGACACGAGGGAACACAGTGAGAGTGAGACAGAGAGAGGACACGAGGAAACGCAGTGAGAGTGAGACAGAGAGAGGACACGAGGGATCACGGTGAGAGTGAGACAGAGAGAGGACACGAGGGATCACGGTGAGAGTGAGATAGAGAGAGGACATGAGGGATCACGGTGAGATTGAGAGTGAGACAGAGAGAGGACATGAGGAAACGCAGTGAGAGTGAGACAGAGAGAGGACACGAGGGAACACGGTGAGAGTGAGACAGAGAGAGGACACGAGGAAACGCAGTGAGAGTGAGACAGAGAGAGGACACGAGGGAACACGGTGAGAGTGAGACAGAGAGAGGACACGAGGGATCACAGTGAGAGTGAGACAGAGAGAGGACACGAGGGAACACGGTGAGAGTGAGACAGAGAGAGGACACGAGGGATGACAGTGAGAGTGAGACAGAGAGAGGACACGAGGGATCACGGTGAGAGTGAGACAGAGAGAGGACACGAGGGAACACGGTGAGAGTGAGACAGAGAGAGGACACGAGGAAACGCAGTGAGAGTGAGACAGAGAGAGGACACGAGGGATCACGGTGAGAGTGAGACAGAGAGAGGACACGAGGGATCACGGTGAGATTGAGAGTGAGACAGAGAGAGGACACGAGGGAACACAGTGAGAGTGAGACAGAGAGAGGACACGAGGAAACGCAGTGAGAGTGAGACAGAGAGAGGACACGAGGGATCACGGTGAGAGTGAGACAGAGAGAGGACACGAGGGATCACGGTGAGAGTGAGATAGAGAGAGGACACGAGGGATCACGGTGAGATTGAGAGTGAGACAGAGAGAGGACATGAGGAAACGCAGTGAGAGTGAGACAGAGAGAGGACACGAGGGAACACGGTGAGAGTGAGACAGAGAGAGGACACGAGGAAACGCGGTGAGAGTGAGACAGAGAGAGGACACGAGGAAACGCAGTGAGAGTGAGACAGAGAGAGGACACGAGGGATCACAGTGAGAGTGAGACAGAGAGAGGACACGAGGGATCACTGTGAGATTGAGAGTGAGACAGAGAGAGGACACGAGGAAATGCAGTGAGAGTGAGACAGAGAGAGGACACGAGGGATCACGGTGAGATTGAGAGTGAGACAGAGAGAGGACACGAGGAAACGCAGTGAGAGTGAGACAGAGAGAGGACACGAGGGATCACGGTGAGAGTGAGACAGAGAGAGGACACGAGGAAACGCAGTGAGAGTGAGACAGAGAGAGGACACGAGGGATCACGGTGAGAGTGAGACAGAGAGAGGACACGAGGGATCACGGTGAGAGTGAGACAGAGAGAGGACACGAGGGATCACAGTGAGAGTGAGACAGAGAGAGGACACGAGGGATCACTGTGAGATTGAGAGTGAGACAGAGAGAGGACACGAGGAAACGCAGTGAGAGTGAGACAGAGAGAGGACACGAGGGATCACGGTGAGATTGAGAGTGAGACAGAGAGAGGACACGAGGAAACGCAGTGAGAGTGAGACAGAGAGAGGACACGAGGGATCACAGTGAGAGTGAGACAGAGAGAGGACACGAGGAAACGCAGTGAGAGTGAGACAGAGAGAGGACACGAGGGATCACGGTGAGATTGAGAGTGAGACAGAGAGAGGACACGAGGGATCACGGTGAGAGTGAGACAGAGAGAGGACACGAGGGATCACGGTGAGAGTGAAACAGAGAGAGGACACGAGGGATCACGGTGAGAGTGAGACAGAGAGAGGACACGAGGGATCACGGTGAGAGTGAGACAGAGAGAGGACACGAGGGATCACGGTGAGAGTGAGACAGAGAGAGGACACGAGGGATCACAGTGAGAGTGAGACAGAGAGAGGACACGAGGGATCACGGTGAGAGTGAGACAGAGAGAGGACACGAGGGATCACGGTGAGAGTGAGACAGAGAGAGGACACGAGGAAACGCAGTGAGAGTGAGACAGAGAGAGGACACGAGGGATCACGGTGAGATTGAGAGTGAGACAGAGAGAGGACACGAGGAAACGCAGTGAGAGTGAGACAGAGAGAGGACACGAGGGATCACGGTGAGATTGAGAGTGAGACAGAGAGAGGACACGAGGAAACGCAGTGAGAGTGAGACAGAGAGAGGACACAAGGGATCACGGTGAGATTGAGAGTGAGACAGAGAGAGGACACGAGGAAACGCAGTGAGAGTGAGACAGAGAGAAGACACGAGGGATCACGGTGAGAGTGAGACAGAGAGAGGACACGAGGGATCACGGTGAGAGTGAGACAGAGAGAGGACACGAGGGATCACAGTGAGAGTGAAACAGAGAGAGGACACGAGGGATCACGGTGAGAGTGAGACAGAGAGAGGACACGAGGGATCACGGTGAGAGTGAGACAGAGAGAGGACACGAGGGATCACAGTGAGAGTGAGACAGAGAGAGGACACGAGGGATCACAGTGAGAGTGAGACAGAGAGAGGACACGAGGGAACGCGGTGAGAGTGAGACAGAGAGAGGACACGAGGGATCACGGTGAGAGTGAGACATAGAGAGGACACGAGGGATCACGGTGAGAGTGAGAGTGAGACAGAGAGAGGACACGAGGAAACGCAGTGAGAGTGAGACAGAGAGAGGACACGAGGGAACACGGTGAGAGTGAGACAGAGAGAGGACACGAGGGATCACGGTGAGAGTGAGACAGAGAGAGGACACGAGGGATCACGGTGAGAGTGAGACAGAGAGAGGACACGAGGGATCACGGTGAGAGTGAGACAGAGAGAGGACATGAGGAAACGCAGTGAGAGTGAGACAGAGAGAGGACACGAGGGAACGCAGTGAGAGTGAGACAGAGAGAGGACACGAGGGATCACAGTGAGAGTGAGACAGAGAGAGGACAGAGGAAACGCAGTGAGAGTGAGACAGAGAGAGGACACGAGGGATCACAGTGAGAGTGAGAGTGAGACAGAGAGAGGACACGAGGGATCACGGTAAGAGTGAGACAGAGAGAGGACACGAGGGATCACAGTGAGAGTGAGAGTGAGACAGAGAGAGGACAGAGGGAACGCGGTGAGAGTGAGACAGAGAGAGGACACGAGGGATCACAGTGAGAGTGAGAGTGAGACAGAGAGAGGACACGAGGGATCACGGTGAGAGTGAGACAGAGAGAGGACATGAGGGAACGCGGTGAGAGTGAGACAGAGAGAGGACACGAGGGATCACGGTGAGAGTGAGACAGAGAGAGGACACGAGGGATCACGGTGAGAGTGAGACAGAGAGAGGACACGAGGGATCACAGTGAGAGTGAGACAGAGAGAGGACACGAGGGATCATGGTGAGAGTGAGACATAGAGAGGACACGAGGGATCGCAGTGAGAGTGAGACAGAGAGAGGACACGAGGGATCGCGGTGAGAGTGAGACAGAGAGAGGACACGAGGGATCACAGTGAGAGTGAGAGTGAGACAGAGAGAGGACAGAGGGAACGCAGTGAGAGTGAGACAGAGAGAGGACACGAGGGATCACAGTGAGAGTGAGAGTGAGACAGAGAGAGGACACGAGGGATCACGGTGAGAGTGAGACAGAGAGAGGACACAAGGGAACGCGGTGAGAGTGAGACAGAGAGAGGACACGAGGGATCACAGTGAGAGTGAGACAGAGAGAGGACACGAGGGAACACGGTGAGAGTGAGACAGAGAGAGGACACGAGGGATCACGGTGAGAGTGAGACAGAGAGAGGACACGAGGGATCACGGTGAGAGTGAGACAGAGAGAGGACACGAGGGATCACGGTGAGAGTGAGACAGAGAGAGGACACGAGGGATCACAGTGAGAGTGAGAGTGAGACAGAGAGAGGACACGAGGGATCACGGTGAGAGTGAGACAGAGAGAGGACACGAGGGAACACGGTGAGAGTGAGACAGAGAGAGGACACGAGGAAACGCAGTGAGAGTGAGACAGAGAGAGGACACGAGGGAACACGGTGAGAGTGAGACAGAGAGAGGACACGAGGAAACGCAGTGAGAGTGAGACAGAGAGAGGACACGAGGGATCACGGTGAGATTGAGAGTGAGACAGAGAGAGGACACGAGGAAACGCAGTGAGAGTGAGACAGAGAGAGGACACGAGGGAACACGGTGAGAGTGAGACAGAGAGAGGACACGAGGAAACGCAGTGAGAGTGAGACAGAGAGAGGACACGAGGGATCACGGTGAGATTGAGAGTGAGACAGAGAGAGGACACGAGGAAACGCAGTGAGAGTGAGACAGAGAGAATGCTCTCCTTTGACAAACCACTGAGTAAACAACAGTAATGTAACATACAGGATAATCTTTAGGATGTGAATATATTTATATGTTGCACTCTCACATCTCCAGATTCCCCAGTTCAGTTTTGAACTCCATGTCCATGTGAGTTTCCTCTGGGTTCTCCAGATTCCTCCTACCTCTTAAAAACATGTAGGTAGATGGAGAGATGACTCCAATTTACCCCTAGGGGTGTGTGTGTGTGTGTGTGTGTGTGTGTGTGTGGTGCTTTGTGATGAACTGGCATCACATCCAGGGTGCATTATTTACCACAGCAATTTGTCAACAATTATCAATATTAATCAACGACACCTCATACTTTTTATCCATTTATACTTACATTTAATGTTGTGGAATGTCCAGGAGAAGTTATCACTTCTGTTATAGCAGCTATAAACCAGCCTGATGAACAATCGTTCCCAATGCGGCTTGACACGTTACAGAGAAACCCCAAAGCGTAAACTCATCTGTCCTGAAGATGTTAGAAAACTTAAAGTTACAGCTTTACCTCTGACTGTTACAAAGCGCTGACACTGGAGACTCCTTCCATAAATGTTAAATAAATAAACCTGCGCTACTGTCAGAGCTGCTGCAGAATGACTGTTTATAGCTGCTATAATATATTGGTTGGTAATTTACTGTGTTTTAAGAGAGATTAAACATGCTATTATAAGAAATGTAATCAACTCTGATGTGGTAACAGTAACGCCGCTTCATCACACCACGCCATCACTCAGGGTTTTACTGTCACAGCACCACACACAGTGTTTACTGCTTACATAATGAAGAAAAAAACTTTGAAACTGGTAATATGTTTTAAAATATATTAACCTGACATGAACCTGGAATAAGCATTAAAAACTGCCTGCTTTTTTAATTTTCTTTTTCATCAAATTCCACTCACAATTTATCAGACAGAACCCCCAGAACCTCAGAAATTAAGAGGAGGTCCGATTGCTAATAGAAAATCATAAAAATGTGTTTTTAGAGGCGTTTTCAGGACATTTTTCATGACATATGATATGTCAGTACTGTGATAATGATGAGAATAACAAAAAAATATATAATGTACAGCCCTATTGTGTGTGTGTGTGTGTGTGTGTGTGTGTGTGTGTAATAAAAGGCTCAAGCAGCAGCTCATGTGAAGCCGAGGCCATATGGATCCACAGAACCAGAGCAGAGGAGATGATCCCAGAAAACACAAACCTCACCAGAGAGAGTCAACAACATCTGCGAAAATCTGCTTCCGTCTGCACTAAACACACACACACACACACACACACACACACACATAACCACAGACCTGCACACACACATACATACACACACACCCCTACATACACACACACCCCTACATACACAAACACACACACACACACACATAACCACAGACCTGCACACACACATACATACACACACACACCCCTACATACACACACACGCACACACACACACACTCGCATCGACGATAAAAATCCAGAAGTATTGCACTAACAAATATTTTATTCAGCAATGAGTGTTTATTAATTTATATTTATATTTATTATTACATACACAGTATACACAGCACTGTACAATATATAGTCTTAGGCTCACTAAAAATATATATATATATTTTGTCCCACATTTTCATTTAATTTTATTTAATTTAATTTTCATTATGCATTAGTGTGTAAGTAGAAAAGAGCATATTTTATATATTTTTTAATAATATTCAGTTTAAAAAATGTATTATATAAAATGCTGTATATCTTTAAATCTAGTGTATAACATTCTTTTAATTAAAAATGTAAAAATATAATTTTTAAACTGTCTTCAATATAATTTTAAAAAAGAATATTATTACTATAAATAACTATTACACACACACACACACACACATTTACTACTGAAGATAAAAATAATTCAAATCAGCAGTTAGTGCTGTTATATATTTATATTTATATTAATATTTATATTTATATTACACGTATACAGCACTGTGTAAGAGTCTTCGGCTCAGTAATTGATATATAAATGATGTATGTTATATAAATATCATTACTGAGTCAGGGGAAAGGAAACTCATTTCTAATAGGCAGTAATTTAAAAACAATTTTATGATCATTAGAGTGATGTGAGGAGTGAAGTGAGAGCTGCAGCCTTCAGTTTAGAGTCATGTTCAGTGCACAGGCTCCCCCTGCTGGACAGACAGCGCACTGCGGATTAAACACACCACAGAGTGCAAAAGTTTGTGCCCCCCACTGGGGTCTCTGTGCAGACATGAAGGAAATGTAGCACTGTTTTACAGTTTATCTCCAAAAAAAACACACAGCTTAAATATTACCATTCAGTCAGTCATTCTCTTTATTCCTGAGCAAAAGTTTGGACACCTCTTGTCCTGCTTCATGAAGCTTTCCAACAGCTTAAACTAGTCACTGTGTTTGTTATTTTAGACGTGAAAGTCTCAGGTTTAGAGTTTAGAGTCATTGAGAATCAGAAAAACAGCTCTCACACACAATCTAAAACAGCTCTCACACACAATCTAAAACAGCTCTCACACACAATCTAAAACAGCTCTCACACAATCTAAAACAGCTCTCGCACACTATAAAACAGCTCTCGCACACTCTAAAACAGCTCTCGCACACTCTAAAACAGCTCTCGCACAATCTAAAACAGCTCTCACACACAATCTAAAACAGCTCTCACACACAATCTAAAACAGCTCTCACACACTCTAAAACAGCTCTCACACACTCTAAAACAGCTCTCACACACAATCTAAAACAGCTCTCACACACTCTAAAACAGCTCTCACACACTCTAAAACAGCTCTCACACACAATCTAAAACAGCTTTCACACACAATCTAAAACAGCTCTCACACACTCTAAAACAGCTCTCACACACTCTAAAACAGCTCTCACACACTCTAAAACAGCTCTCGCACACTCTAAAACAGCTTTCACACACTCTAAAACAGCTCACACACACTCTAAAACAGCTCTCGCACACCCTAAAACAGCTCTCGCACACTATGAAACAGCTCTCGCACACTCTAAAACAGCTCACACACACTCTAAAACAGCTCACACACTATAAAACAGCTCACATATACACTAAAACAGCTCTCACACACTCTAAAACAGCTCACACACACTCTAAAACAGCTCTCGCACACTCTAAAACAGCTCTCGCACAATCTAAAACAGCTCTCACACACAATCTAAAACAGCTCTCACACACAATCTAAAACAGCTCTCACACACTCTAAAACAGCTCTCACACACTCTAAAACAGCTCTCACACACAATCTAAAACAGCTCTCACACACTCTAAAACAGCTCTCACACACTCTAAAACAGCTCTCACACACAATCTAAAACAGCTTTCACACACAATCTAAAACAGCTCTCACACACTCTAAAACAGCTCTCACACACTCTAAAACAGCTCTCACACACTCTAAAACAGCTCTCGCACACTCTAAAACAGCTTTCACACACTCTAAAACAGCTCACACACACTCTAAAACAGCTCTCGCACACCCTAAAACAGCTCTCGCACACTATGAAACAGCTCTCGCACACTCTAAAACAGCTCACACACACTCTAAAACAGCTCACACACTATAAAACAGCTCACATATACACTAAAACAGCTCTCACACACTCTAAAACAGCTCACACACACTCTAAAACAGCTCTCGCACACTCTAAAACAGCTCTCGCACACTCTGAAACAGCTCTCGCACACTCTGAAACAGCTCTCGCACACTCTGAAACAGCTCTCGCACACTATGAAACAGCTCTCGCACACTCTAAAACAGCTCTCGCACACTCTAAAACAGCTCTCGCACACTCTAAAACAGCTCTCGCACACCCTAAAACAGCTCTCGCACACTCTAAAACAGCTCTCGCACACCATAAAACAGCTCTCGCACACCATAAAACAGCTCTCGCACACTCTAAAACAGCTCTCACACACTCTAAAACAGCTCTCGCACACTCTAAAACAGCTCTCACACACTCTAAAACAGCTCTCACACACTATAAAACAGCTCTCGCACACTCTAAAACAGCTCACACACTATAAAACAGCTCACACACACCCTAAAACAGCTCTCACACATTCTAAAATAGCTCTCACACACTAAATGACTCACACACACTCTAAAACAACTCGCACATACTCTAAAATAGCTCTCACACTCTAAAACAGCTTTCACACACTAAACATCTCGCACACACTCTACACCAGTTCTCACACTCTCTAAAACAGCTCAGACATACCGTCTGCTCTCAGCTCTCACACACTAAACATCTCACACACACTCTAAAACATCCCTCACACACTCTACACCAGTTTGTACACTCCCTACAATAGCTCTCACACACTCTAAAACATCTCGCACATACTCTAAAACAGTTCTCACACACTCTGAAACATCTCGCACACAGCCCCATAGTGTGCTACTACCTGCAAGAAAACATGGTGCAGTGCCCTCTACAGTTCCCTATGATGAAGTGCCAGTGGACAGAATGAGATGCAGCACCCTGTTGGCTTCCCTACATGCAAAAAAAATGAGATTCACTGCCCTCTAGATGCTCCTTTGTGTGAGAAAATGTGCCCTCTAGGGTGCTTCTGCAGTACAAAAAGATGAGTTAATGCCCTGGTGTGTAGGAGCTGCCCTTTTTATTTTCGTCACCCTCGCCCCTCAGGTAGTCTGTGTCCACCCCCATTAAACATGTAACAAGTGGAACCTCTTGAAAACAATATTTTAAATGGTTACTGCAATGAATGTACGTAGAAATGATCTATTTTTAATCTGTTGGTTATGAAAAAACAACAACAACAACAACAACAACAACAATACACAAACTAGACTTCCAATGTATGTGTAAGATCGATATCTTTTATAAGATTAATTTTAGGATTCTGAAATGTAACTGAACTGATGTGTTTTTTCCAAATCCTAAATTTAGAGGAAGAGAAATAGCGTGAAGTCGTGGAGTATGAGCTCATACTCTTCAGCTCAGGTCTTTTCTCGATGGATTTTAACAAGTGAAAATAGTCTTGATTGTAAACCACTGGCAGAACTTTAAATGTTTATCAAAATATAAAGGAATGCTGATGGAATAAAATCATTTTAAACATGAAAATAAGCAAAATACCAGAAAATAGGTTGAATCAGCCCAGTTTTATATTTATCTCAGAATGAAAAATTACATTACATTACATTACATTTGCTTCTACATGTATTTAAAATGTTTGCACTTTGGATGCAATGTAACCAAAAGAATGTTTCAAAGAATGCACTGTACTATATGCTGTATTTACACTCACCACAAGAGGGCAGTAGTGCAGCTGCAAATCCCAGGTTTATATTAATGCGCTCGTTCTAATAGTTATCGTTTCTATAGTAACAGCTCATTCACATGGACCTGTACGGCAGTTTATGTTCCGCATAAACCTATTAAAAAATGTATGTGATCATTGATGTGAAGATTTCTTGATTTAAGGAGAGGTTTATTTAACATTTATGGAAGGAGTCTCCAGTGTCAGCGCTTTGTAGCAGTCAGAGGTGAAGCTGTAACTTTAAGTTTTACGACATCTTCAGGACAGACGAGTTTACGCTTTGTGGTTTCTCTGTGGTTTATCTTGTCTTATTAACTTCAAGAGAGAGAAAATAAGAGACTAGTGAGGGACCGACTGTTTGATAACGTAAGAGAGAACACAAAACAGATAAAACTACACTCACCGTCCACTTTAATAGGAACACCTGTAGACCTGCTCATTTATGCAGTTATCCAATCAGCCAATCATGATGTGTGTGAAAATCGCAGGAGATCAGCAGATTATGAAACACTCAAACCAGCCCATATGGCACCAACAACAACAACGTCACAGTTAAAGTCACAGAGATCACACTTTTCTTCATTCTGATGTTTGATGTGAACATTAACTGAAGCTCTTGACCTGCAGGATTTTATGCATTGTGATTGGCTGATTAGATAACTTCATGAGCAGGTGTGTACAGGTGTTCCTATTAAAGTGGACAGGGAATGTATAAACAGATTAAAAGTACGATGTCTTTGATAATAAATTAAAAATTGTTGGCAAATCACTGCTTTGTATTTCGTGATAGCGCCAAAGGGGCACTGGACTACACTTCCCATCAGCCCCAGCACATCACATGTCTCAATTACTCTCACCTGTGTCTCGTTTCACCTTGATTAGCACTACTATAATAGTTCCTGTTGTTTTATTGTGTCCAGCGTCTTATTGTGAAGCTTTTGTTGTCGTTGTGTTTGTGTGTTGCCGTGTGTGAGCCACAGTCTCGCTTCCAGTCCGCATGTTTTCGCCTTGTGTCCTCTGGTCAAGTTTATGGTTCTTGTTTTCATGTTTCTAGTTGTTGTGTTTGCACCTTGTATAATAAATTATCCACATTATCACTTCTGTACATTCGTGACATTGTATAAGAGGAATAAAAATAAAACCTCTTTGGGTTGTGCTGTTTTAGGAAAATAATGAACTTCAGAGTGGTTACATCGTCGTGGATTATTTTCCTGTAACAGCTCGTCACGTTGTTTTTTATTCTTCACATCAAACATCTACAGTGTCGTATTGGGTCAAATTCGACAGCAGGGTTTTGGAAGATGGAAAAGTTTTTCAAAATAAAGTATATTTTTAAGATGACAATATTCTGTAGCGGTGCTATTAATTCTACCACATATACTGTTTAGAGAAATAGTTTCTTCAGAGGAAAAAAGTGAATCATCACAAGTAATGCTTATTAATTACAATAACAAAGGGTGCCAATAATTCTGAAGTTGGTTGCATACTGTATGTTATTATACTTATATATGTGAAATGAATACTATGGACACCAAACACTCCACATCAACACCATCCTGTAAACAAAAACAATAAAAATAATTTTTTAAAAAAAGGAGGGAAGGCAGTGACAGTAACCAGAGAATTAAACACTGAAATAAACACATGCAATAAGAATCCATTGTGTTTGTGGGAAAACTGTATGATAACCTCAGCACTGCTGGATTTACTGTCTGTTACTCTTCTGAGGTTAAAGTGTATCGCTGAACACACACACACACACACACACACACACACATATCCCCTGAGGACAGATGAAATCCCACAGAGCTTTAACACTTAACACAACACTACATGTTAAACATGACGGTGGTCACGTAAGGACTTCACCCTAGAGGTGTTCTCGGGTCGTAAAATCCACACCCGACCCGAACCGACCCGAATCACTTCTTACCCGAACTCGACGTGCATAAATTAATTTTTTAAAAGAAAAACCCGACCCGAGACAGACCCGATGAAATTAGACCCGAGTCCGACCCGATGGCATTTATTTTCGAACCGGACTGACGTGTGCACAGCCTGCAGCCCCGCAGTCAGTCAGGATAAAAATCCCGCTGTTCTGCTGACTGATTTGGCCGCTGCTCCATTACTTTCATTTATTTATTTACTTATTTATTATTACTTTATAGTTTTGCCTGTCTGATGGATACAAGTTATTTCTGAGTTCGGCTTTCAATTGCCACCAAGGTGGGCTGTTTATTGTAAATAGACACACCGTTAAAGGGATCGGGTCTGATCGGGTCCATTTGGAAAAAGCACATTTATTTTAAATCCCCCGAGACCCGAGGCAACTAATACCGAACCCGACCCGTGTCCGAGGCACTCGTCGAAGTTTTGGACCCGAACTCGCTCGGGTCTCGGGTCGGACCTCGGGTTTTCGGATCCAAGTGGACCCGTGAAGACCTCTACTTCACCCCCACTTCACCCTGTGTATATTTTAGTCTTTGAATCTTACACATGAACATTTAACACCTCCTGCATTACTGTGTCAGAAAATCTAACATTTCTCTTACAGAGAAATGTTTAAATGTCTTACAGAGAAATATTTATATGTCATTAAAGAAATTAAATGAATTAAGGAATAAAACACTCGGCGTGTTTTGTGCTATTACAGTAAAATAACAACGGAGCCGAGTTACTGTTACATCCCAAAGTGTTTTATTCCTCTTATATCACAGCAAATTGCTGACGATTACAATTTTTATTTACTAAACAGTGACACATCATGCGCTTTATGCATTTATAGTTACATTTATTGTTCGAGTTAGTTCCTGTTCTCGCTTACGTTATAGCAGCTATAAACAGTCTTTCCTTCACCAGCCTCTCTTTTTTCTCTCTTAAAAAAAGAGTCATGTTACTGAGAAAGCGCAAAAAACTCCTCTGTCCTGAAAGTGACGGAAAACTTAAAGCTCTGACTCTTACAAATCACTGAAACTGGAGACTCCTTCCTTAAGTGTTACATCATTTTTAAGCTGTTACTTATTAGTGCAGCTTCCGCCGTACACGTCCCTATGAATGAGCTGTTACTATAGAAACGACAACGCATTAATATAAACCTGCACTACTGTCAGCGCTGCTGTTTTATTGAAATTAATCAACACCTCTTGACCAATCAGAATCCAGCATTCTACAGCACTGTGGTGTACTTTGAGTTTGTATGTTTTTTTTTATAGAAGATTCTCCAAGATGGAGGACAAACACAGTAGATTTGTGGTTTAGTTATAAAACCACAAACCTGAGATGCGGCTTTAAAGGAAAGTATTTATTTTGTTTGTTTTTATTTATTACTGCTGTTTATTGGGTTTTTTTCACTACATTCACTACAGTTTTGCGGCAGTATTGTCCTGTTCTAAACCAGGAGGAAGAGAACATTCTGTCCTGAGCCATGAGAAGATCAGAACTGTTTGCACTAGAGACAATATTATGTTAATCGCTCCTGCTTAAACACCAAAACTCTCCATACACAGATAAAAAAAAACTGTTTTAGAAGTAAATCGTGCTCGTAATCGTGATCTGTCTTCAGATAAGCAGACGAGGAAACTTGACGTAATGACTGCTGTCTATGAGGTAAAGATAATAAATCATTATCCCCGCTGTCTGTACACGAGAGCTTGGAAAAACATCCAGAGCTCTTCCTCCTCTGAGTGCACAGCTCCTGTCCGCAGGACGACACACGAGATCACACGAGGTCACGCTGTTCCAGCTGAGAATCAGATCGCATCAGCAGTCAGCCTGAAAATGGGAGCGCTAATGGATCGGATTTAATTAGTCCCCATTAATGTTCTGAAGCTGTAGAACCAACAGGGAAATATTGTTAGAGACAGGACGTCTATTAAAGCTGTTTAATGATGAATAAAAAAATACAGCCATCATTTTTTTTCTCTATCTCCAACAAATTGTCTATGTGATACAGAATCCTTAAAGAAAAGATGATTCGGGTATTTTCACAAGTGATGTTTTATACATGATACATTTATTTCCACATGTGATTCTTACATTCGATTCACTTATTTTCATATGATTCTTACACTTGATTCACTTATTTTCATATGATTCTTACACTTGATTCATTTATTTTCACATGTGATTCTTACACTCGATTCACTTATTTTCACATGTGATTCTTACACTTGATTCGTTTATTTTCACATGTGATTCTTACACTTGATTCACTTATTTTCATATGATTCTTACACTTGATTCATTTATTTTCACATGTGATTCTTACACTCGATTCCTTTATTTTCACATGTGATTCTTACACTCGATTCATTTATTTCCACACATGATTCTTACACTCGATTCACTTATTTTGACATGTGATTCTTAAACTTGATTCGTTTATTTTCACATGTGATTCTTACACTTGATTCGTTTATTTTCACATGTGATTCTTACACTTGATTCATTTATTTCCACATGTGATTCTTACACTTGATTCATTTATTTTCACATGTGATTCTTACACTTGATTCAGTTATTTTCACATGTGATTCTTACACTTGATTCATTTATTTTCACATGTGATTCTTACATTCGATTAATTTATTTCCACATGTGATTCTTACACTCTATTCACTTATTTTCACATGTGATTCTTACACTTGATTCGTTTATTTTCACATGTGATTCTTACACTCGATTCTTTTATTTCCACATGTGATTCTTACACTCGATTCATTTATTTTCACATGTGATTCTTACACTCGATTCTTTTATTTCCACACATGATTCTTACACTCGATTCACTTATTTTCACATGTGATTCTTACACTTGATTCGTTTATTTTCACATGTGATTCTTACACTTGATTCACTTATTTTCATATGATTCTTACACTTGATTCATTTATTTTCACATGTGATTCTTACACTCGATTCATTTATTTTCACATGTGATTCTTACACTCGATTCATTTATTTCCACACATGATTCTTACACTCGATTCACTTATTTTGACATGTGATTCTTACACTTGATTCGTTTATTTTCACATGTGATTCTTACACTTGATTCGTTTATTTTCACATGTGATTCTTACACTTGATTCATTTATTTCCACATGTGATTCTTACACTTGATTCATTTATTTTCACATGTGATTCTTACACTTGATTCAGTTATTTTCACATGTGATTCTTACACTTGATTCATTTATTTTCACATGTGATTCTTACATTCGATTAATTTATTTCCACATGTGATTCTTACACTCTATTCACTTATTTTCACATGTGATTCTTACACTTGATTAGTTTATTTTCACATGTGATTCTTATACTTGATTAATTTATTTTTACATGTGATTCTTACATTCGATTAATTTATTTTCACATGTGATTCTTACACTCGATTCTTTTATTTCCACATGTGATTCTTACACTCGATTCATTAATTTTTACATGTGATTCTTACACTCGATTCTTTTATTTCCACACATGATTCTTACACTCGATTCACTTATTTTCACATGTAATTCTTGCACACAATTCGTTTATTTTTACGTATGATTTATTACACATCATTCATTAATGCTCTGATCTTTATACATCAGATTTTTTTATTCATTTATGTTCACATGTGATTTTATTTACACATGATTTGTTCATTTTCACATTTAATTAGTTCAATTAGTTCTTTTAGGTCTTGACCTTATAGTTTTATTCATTACTTTGAATGAATGTTGTCAATGATTTTTTAAAATATAATATATAATATATATAATATAATATAAAAATTTTGATTAAAAATATAATGTCAAAATATATTCTTTGAGTGGAAGGATAGGATTAAAACTCCAGAAAAATAGCCAAAAGATTATTTTACAGTATACACACATTTAATATTAAGTCTAATGTTTGAATATGTCAGTATTTGTTTTTACAGTTAAAGGTTTCCTTACAAATAATTTCAGGTCATATTGCAAATAAAATTGTTGATTTGTTGTTGTTGTTGTTGTTGTAATGGTTGGTGAACATTACATGAAGAATGACGTATGTAAAGAGTGCGTCACATGATGAGTCCTCTGTTCAGGATAAAACTAACACCATTAACATTAACAACGCCGTGTTAAAGCCTGGCGTTGTCATGTTGGTCCTCTCAGGTTCTCACACAGTAGAGTTTCCTTTGCTCCACTGAGGATATAAACATGCAGATGTACTGATGGATGTTAGTGTTACGGATGTTATCACGCATCATATCCGCATCACAGCTCATTTAGTCATTTAGCAGACGTTCTTCTCCTGAGTTACGAAAATGACAGAATGTCTCTGTGGCTGCTGAAGAACTTTTAACAACACTTCTTTTAGTGTTCGTAAGGCTGCATAACACCTACATGACAACTATGGCCATCAGCTATAATAATCCCTGATATAACACCTGAGATTTGTGACAGTTCATAGGCTGATGTGCGTTAGAGACATTATGACAACTGACTTTAAAGCTCAGCGCACTTTCACGTAATGGTAATAATGTGTTATAGTGATGGTTCATTATACCTCATCACACCAACATGAAAACCTGCTGTAACACTAATACATAGTGAAGGTTATGACAGGTTATAATCATTGTTATAAACATAACACTGTAATAATATTATGTGAGCTTTGTTTATTTTCTCAGACTTATAACTTATAACATAGTGCAATGTCATGTCACTCTAATAACAGAGTATATGATTCAGTATGGAATGATTCCAGTGTGATGTCTTATGGCAATGTCATGACACTGTTATAGAGTATATATAGAGTTATTTATATATATATATTTTCAGTGTCATGGCATCTTATGCACACATTATGGCAGTGTTATAGCCAAAATATGAATGTTTTCTCTGACCTTTAACTTTCATATATGCACTTACAGCCTATGTCAAAGTCATGACACTGTAATAAAAGATAAATGCATTATAGCATTATGATGTCTTACGACAATGTCATGACACTGTAATAGCTGAGTTATGTATACTTATTTGACCTTAAGTAAGTTGAGCTGCATATTTCTGCATATAACCTATGGCAATGTCATGACACTCTAATAACATAGCTATGTATTACTGTTATATGACACACACTCATGACACTGTTCTAGCTCAGTTATCTGTAGTTTCTTGGACATTTAAGTAATCAGAGTTTCATATTTCTGCTTATAACCTATAGATATGTCATAACAGGGTAATAACAGCGCTATGTTTTATAGCATCATGATATGACATCATTATGACACTGTTATAGTTGAGTTATGTATAGTTTCTCTGACATTTAAGCATCAGAGTTTCATATTTCTGCTTATAACCTATGGCGGTGTCATGATGCTCTAATAACAGTGTTATGTATTACAGTGTCATGGTGTCTTATGGCAACATCATGATTATAGCTGAGTTATAATGTTTGATATCATCATTATGTCACTTTGACATATCAGAACTTCACTGAGCTAAAGTCAGTTGTCATGATGTAACATAAACATATTAAGACAACTTTATGTCAACAAAACTGTGTCACTCGACTCAGGTGTTATGTCACATCGAAGTTTACAAAAGTAGCCTTTATGACACATGACGTTGGTCAGTATGAATGTTTATGAAGGATTATGAAAGTTGTCTTGTGGAAAGGTCTTATGTAGGTGTAATGTAGCCTTATGAACACTGGGATTATCCACTTTCTATAGGACACCAGGTTATGTATTTTCAAGAGATTTATTTTTAAAGAGCATGTATTTATTACAGGAAGGAATGTGGAGCTGTTTTACACACTAAGCGCTGTCGTAAGCATTCGCTGCAGTGACATAGCAGTCTGCTGTGCTGGTGCATTAAACACCACAGAGAAGTGAAGTATTCGTCCTCTCCTGTTCATGCTTCCTCAGTAAAACTCTCACAGGCAAGTGTATTTCCATCTGTCTCTCAGAAAGGTGAATAATGCTTCACGGGCAGCCGGGATTAGCGTTAGCGTGCAGCGCGACGGCCGGGTGGTGCTCTCTTTAGGACGGTGGAGCAGGACGGCGGTGTCGGTACTCGGGGAGGTGGTGCAGGATCCATCCCGCAGGGAGCAGGAGAGCCGCCGCGAACACGGACATGATGAAGAAACTTTGCTGTGGGAAACACGGGGACAGTGAAAAACACACACAGGATAAAACTTTCATTCAAGGTTTGGTAATAAACTATTTATAAACATAATAATAAGCTAATTTACTAATTACGGCTTGATTGTAAAGCTGTGTTTGTATGTGTGTGAAAATGAGTAAATATATTTATTAGGAAATTTGAAAATAAAATTTTCAGCCTCAGCTGGATTTGGCAACCCCAGTTTACTTTTATAAGTAAGTATTCATTAAATTAAACCTTTATTTTGTAAAGAATAAAACACTCCATGCTGTGCTGTTGTAGGAAAATAATCAACAACAGTGTGGTGTGATGAAGCAGAGTCACTGTTACCACCTCAGTGTTGATTATTTTCCTATAACAGCACGTGTTTTGCTCCTCTTTTTATCCATTTAGAGTTACATTTAATGTTGCAGAACGTCCAAGAAACAAGTTAGTTCCTGTTCTCACTTATGCTTTAGCAGCTGTAAACAGTCATTTCCTCACCAGATTCTCGTTTATCTCTCGCTCTCTCTCTCTCAACATGAATAAGACAAACTTCTGACTGTTACAAAGCTCTGACACTGGAGACTCCTTCCATAAATGTTGAATAAACTTCACCATATCAAAGACTAAACAGATTTTTAATTCATTTATGTGCAGCATCTGCTGTAAAAGTCCCTGTGAATGAGCTGTTACTATAGAAACGATAACGTATCAGAACGAGTGCATTAATACAAACCTGTGATTAGCAGCTGCACTACTGTCAGAGCTGCTGTTATAGAGAATTAATCAACACCTTCTGACCAATCATGATGTATATACAGTACATTGTAATAATGTAAACTGTAATTTATTTTTATAGAATACTTATGAATGAATTGATGAGAGTGAGGAATGTAAGTATGAACACATAGACAGCTCTTTAGAGTTTAAACGGTTAAAGAATAAAAATTAAACAATAAAACAATAAAAAGTTAACAATAGACATTGTCTCAAAGTAGCTTTACAGAAATCCGAATATAAATGTTAAATTATTCTCCTGTTGTTTCAGTGACATGAGAATGTTACACATTTGCTGAAGGGATTTGAGTTTATTTGTTCTCAGAGTACTTA
Organism: Pangasianodon hypophthalmus; assembly: GCF_027358585.1. NCBI lineage: Eukaryota > Metazoa > Chordata > Actinopteri > Siluriformes > Pangasiidae > Pangasianodon > Pangasianodon hypophthalmus. The sequence continues at coordinate 19,459,801 of NC_069728.1, forward strand.
AAGACTAATTGGTGAATATTTCTCCCAATCCTCTGGCTCTCAATCACAAATTGTCTTTCTCTTGATTTGATCCAAGTGCACTTGAGTTAAGCAATCGCAGGCCTGGGGATTAGTCCAAGGTCAGACAGGGCAACAATCAGGTACATTTGATTTGCAAACTGAACGTGTGATTCATATGTCATTTAGTGTGTTTTTTTTTTTTTAAAAAGCCATTTCCAATTTATTCTGATCCACAAAGAACGATTATAAAAGGCACATTAGCTGAATAAATGAATGAATAAATGAAAATGAAGGAATTGCAGAAACATAACACCCCCCTCCCCTGTCCAAAAGGTCTTCTTTTAATGTTTTATTACAATTTAAGCACTATTGGCAATTAATTACGAAATAAAAATAAGCAAATCATTAAATCTTTGTATTTTAGTAGAGTGAGTAGAATGATCCGGATCAGCCGTTTAAATTTTTTCTCAGTAAAATAAAAATCCACAAACATTTCTCAGTTCATTTATACATATTTCTTACTTAGAGGATTTACCTTGAACCCATGTCTTCAAATTTAACCAAAAAATATTCTATAAAAACGTTAGAATAGGAAAACGAGGCAACAGATTGTTTAATATGTGCCACTTTTTACACACTGGTCAGAGGGTTATATAACAGTTTATCAAAAATTATTATTATTTCATAGAATCATTTAAATCACATTTATGACAAAGGCATATTTTGACATAGTTTTATGGGAGAAATGTCTCTTAAGGCCAAAACTACAAGAGATATTAAGAAATTGTCTAAATCTGGGTTTAATATGCACTTTAAATGCGTGGCATGATCTGGATGTTCATCTTTTTCTCCCTCGATTTTGGGGAAAATATTAAATATGATCAATTTAATATCAATAACCAGTAAAATTTGAAAAATTGTGACTATTTTAGCATGAAGCATTCTGTTACATCTTCCCCCATGCCATCAGACTCCTCAATACTCAGAAACTGGACTGAAGGAACACACACACACACACACACATATATACACACACAACTGAGCATCCTCCATCCTCTCTGCAATTTTTTTGCAAGTTTTTGCACATGTTTATGCTGCTACAATACTCATTATACTGTTCATAGGCTGCTACTCTTATGTTTACACTATTTCAGCTACTTGTATTGTACTCTTGTACTCTTTGCACTATTGTCACTAGATTCACTTTAACAGAACTTTGTCCCCTTATAGTTCTGTGTTGTTCTGTGTTTATCTTATGTAGCACCTCAGTCCTGGAGAAACGTTGTTTCATTTCACTATGTACTAAATGGCTGAAATGACAATAAACTCCACTTGAACTTGAACTTATTTAAAGAAATGATTCAGGAAGTACAGCATGCTTTCCAATGATACGTGACTCAATGTGGAGTGAATTTTTTGAAAGACCTGTTCATTATTTTACCTAAAAAGCTTAAAATATTATAAAATCCATGCTGACACTGGAATTTGAATAAAGTTATAAAAAAAAATTGAGTATTTATATCAATAAATCATGAGTTCTTTTTGTGGAAGTGTGAAAGTTTTTGGATAAATGCTGATCAGTGGAAGCAAAAGCATTATTTCATTTTCATTATGTTTGGATTTAATGAAATTCTGTAGTTACTTTGATAGCAAAACAAAATTTTGGTTCAATTTTGAACACATGCACTCGTTTAAACACTCACCCCCGGTCCGATCTTGGTCTTGGGCGGCTTGCTGTAAATGCTGCCGCTGCGATTCTGCAGGACGGCCCTGGACCAGCTGAGGGTCCTGAGCTGCACGGCTCTGCTGGTTCTGCTCAGAGCCACCAACATGTTGGGAGCAGAGAGAGAGAGAGAGAGAGAGAGAGAGGGGGGGGGGGGGGGGGGGGGGGGGGGGGGGCGGTGAGAGAGATAAAGAAGGTAATGGGAGAGAGAGAGAGAGAGAGAGAGAGAGTTGCTGTGTGCAACTCCTGGATCTCTCGTCTCCAGTGCTGATGAATAATCGAGTCCATCCTGTTAAATGGACCAGGATGTGACCCAAACCCGGCCCACTCTGAGGGCGGAGTCTGTCTGAGCTCACAGGAACTTTCCCACTTCTTCAAGACAGATGGATTTAAATGCAGCTCCGAGCTGCAAGGTCAAGATTCGACGCAATTAAATCACTGATTTCAGGATATTCGTGTCAAAAAGGATATATGAGGTGTGCATGAACTTCAGCTGATCTTACAGGGAACAAAATGAGCAAATCTGTTTCACTGGTGATGATGTAATAGTTTCACAGAGGATCGTTTCTTCTAGCTGATACTTGATTCTTATTGGCACTCTTCAAAATAATGTTTTAAAAAAAGACCATGTATAAAGATTCCACCCAAAGAACAGGAGACATTACCATCCTTTTAACAGAAATAATTCTGATTCAAAAATATTTAAAGTAAATACTGAAGAAATTACCCTCTAGGGTGCCACTACATGTGAAAAAATCATGATAAACTGCCTTCTAGAGTGCCCCATGGTAGATAAAACATGATAAATTGCCCTCTAGGGTGCCACTATGGTAAATAAAACATAATAAAGTGCCCTCTAGAGTGCCCCGTTGATAGATAAAACATGATAAAGTGCCCTCTAGGGTGCCACTACAGTGGAGGAAACATGATAAAGTGCCCTCTAAAGTGCCCTTATGGAAAATAAAATGTAATAAAGTGCCCTCTAGGGTGCCACTACAGTAAATAAAATGTAATAAAGTGCTCTCTAAAGTGCCACTACAGTAAATAAAATGTAATACAGTGCCCTCCAGGGTGCCACTACAGTGGAGAAGACATGATAAAGTGCCCTCTAAAGTGCCACTATGGTAAATAAAATTTAATAAATTGCCCTCTAGGGTGCCACTATGGTAAATAAAATGTTATAAAGTGCCCTCTAAAGCGCCACTATAGTAAATAAAATGTTATAAAGTGCCCTCTAAAGTGCCACTATGGTAAATAAAATTTAATAAATTGCCCTCTAGGGTGCCACTATGGTAAATAAAATGTTATAAAGTGCCCTCTAGGGTGCCCCGTTGATAGATAAAACATGATAAAGTGCCCTCTAGGGTGGCACTATGGTTGATAAGAGATGATTAAATGCCCTCTGTGGTGCCACTACAGTGGAGAACGCCTGATACAGTGCCCTGTAGTGTGCCCCTAAATGTGAAAAAAAAAGTGATGAAGTGCCCTCTTGGGTGCCAATAATTCTGGAGTTGACCGTAAGTTTCTCTGTCAGTTAAACAGCTGCTACGTGACAGAAGCTGACAGGTTTCTGAACGGTGTTTGACACTGAACAGAGAAACACCTGTGTGTGTGTGTTTAGGACCATCAGGATACACAATGCTGTCCTAATGATCAGATTAATGGACGAGATTAAAGGAACGGGAAAAAAATATGGAGGAGAGACAGCTGCACTTTATCTCAGCTGTACATGTGTGTGTGTGTGTGTGTGTGTTAGTTAATTCATTACCAAGAACAAACAGATCTGTGCTCGATTGTGCCAGACAGCCCAAAACTCTCGCCTGTTGATAATCTCCTGATCTCTTGAGTGTGTGTGTGTGTGTGTGTGTGTGTGTGTGTGTAAGGGCTTATGTAAGTGCCATTAACAACGTCAGTCCCTTCATTGAATAATATTTCCATACGAAAAAAAAATTGTAAGTGTATTTACATTCTCATGCTGCATGAAAAGAGCTGAAATTTCATTTTTTTTAAATATATTTTAAATGTATTAACGTAGCATATAGACAATATATAATGGCTTACTTACTGTACATATTCACCTCCTGTTGAATTTTTCCACATTTTATAGTGTTTCAACCTGAAACTGCAAAAGATTTAAAAAGAAGATTAATCAGAGGAGCAACCAAGAGGCCAAGGGTAACGCTGTACATGATGCCGCCACCACCGTGCTTCACAGTGAATACTTACGCAAGGTTTGGATGCATTTATGGATGAAATAAAATGTATATAAAATAATTTCAAATATTCTGTATTGGTAGTTTAAGGTAAAAGCTTTCTAAACCTCATATTGTGTCCTGTCATTGTCTTGTCTTTAATATACAGTATGATAGTTAAAAGTTTACATAATGACAGTGTGAGAATGAATTATTTATTAATCTGGAATTTATGTGTGTAACATTTCTCTACTTTACTGTATTTATTCCACAAATTTCAGCATTAATGCATAATACTAATGTTATATAAGAAGTACACTGTCATGTATTTGCACTTTATGTATTCCTGTGTAATGTGTTGGGTTTACCATGATCACAGGGAAATGACATTTCATTCCAATACATACAAGCTATATAGAGGAACGGCAATAAAAACCACTTGACTTGAAGTTAATACACCATCTATTAAAAAAAAAGTCCAAATAAATTCGCATAGTTTGCATTTTACCAACTTTTGGCAAAGCCTTGCGTATGAATTTCATCAATTAACCATCTAGAATATGTGAATTACTTTCAATTAACCAATGAAAATGTTTGTGAATAAAGTTTAATTCATAGTGAATCAACTTTTTATAAGTATCTAATTGGCGCTTTATCGAACAAACAAAAAGACCTTACTAAAATATGTGGGGAAAAAAACACGAACAAGGTGTACAGAGTCTGACGTCTGCAGATCTATGATTATAAACCCTTAAAATCTCTGTTATAACTCGTGCTGTTCGATTCTCGAGTCTTTTCTCGCATTGATTATTGCAACGCGCTCCTTGCTGGAGTCTCTAAGACTGCAGTCGTGGCCTAATGGATAGAGAGTCGGACTTGCAACCCGAAGGTTGTGGGTTCGAGTCTCGGGATCCGGCAGGGATTGTAGGTAGGGGGAGTGAATGACCAGCGCTCTCTCTCACCCTCAATACCACGACTGAGGTGAGACCCTTGAGCAAGGCACCGAACCCCCAACTGCTCCCCGGGCGCCGCAGCAGAAAAGGCTGCCCACTGCTCCGTGTGTGTGTTCACGGTGTGTATGTGTTCACTACTGTGTGTGTGCACTTGAATGGGTTAAATGCAGAGCACAAATTCAGAGTATAGGTCACCGTACCTGGCCACAAGTCACTTCACTTCACTACAATAAACAATAAATAAACTACAGCATGTATTTACAAAATTCAGCAGCTAGAATCCTGACTAAGCCCAGGACAAGTGATCACATCACTCCTGTTTTGGAGTCCTTGCACTGGCTCTTTGTTAGGTTTCATGTTGATTTTAAACTCCTCAGGCTCACATACAAGGCGTTGCATGGTTTGGCTCCTCAGTATTTGGCTAAGCTTTTAACCCATTACACCCCAAACTGTGATCTCCTCTCCTCCACTTCTGGTCTTTAAACTGTCCCTTAGACTCGTTTATGTACTGTGGGTGATAGGATGCTTTCTTCTTACGCTCAGAAACTGCAGACCTTATTATCATCTGATCTTAGAGATGTCCAGGCTTTTAGTGTATTTAAATCTTCTTTAGCATAGCTTTTACCTGATGACTTTTTTTTTCTTTTTTTTTTTTTTTAAATTATTACTACTGTTATTGCTATTATTATTGAATTGTATTTTATTATTAGCTGTTTTTAATACATGATTATATACTTTGTTTTATGATATGTACTTCTGTTTCTATTTTCTTTTCCTAATTAAAGTGCCTCAAGAAGCCTTTTTAAAGGCGCTATATAAAATAAAGTGTTGTTATTATTATTATTATTATTATTATTATTATTATTTGGAGTCGACTCCGTTTTCTATTCCGATATCGAGAATCGATTTCTCACGATACTTTTTTTTTTTTAACTGAAACACAAGACAGGAGAGTAATCCTCATATAATCTATCAGCTCAATATTATTTGTACATCATTATCACTGGAAGCATTCGGGCCTCACGACCAGGCTGTGCAATAGTTTCTTCCCCCACGCCATCAGACTCCTCAATACTCAGAAACTGGACTGAAAGAACACACACACACACACACACACACACGACTGAGCATCCTCCATCCTCTTTGCAGTTTTTTTTGCAAGTTTTTGCACATTACATTATGCTGCTACAATATTTATTATACTGTTCATAGGCTGCTACTCTTATGTTTACACTATTTCAGCTACTTGTATTGTACTCTTGTACTATCTGCACTATTGTCACTAGATTCACTTTAAACAGAACTGTGTGCTGGTCGGTGCTGCACTGGGACTTACTGCGCCCATTGTCTGTCCCAGTGGTCATTGTGCTGTCTTGTGCTGTCTGCACATGTTTGCACTTGTGCACTTTATGTATAAATTTATGTCCCTTGTAGTTCTGTGTTGTTCTGTGTTTGTCTTATGTAGCACCTTGATCCTGGAGGAACGTTGTTTCGTTTCACTCTGTACTAACTGGCTGTATATGGTTGAAATGACAATAAACTCCACTTGACTTGACTTGACTTGAATCTGTCATGGCATGCGAATATTATAAAGTACTTAGTTTGTCCGCAGCAAAAAAAAAAAAATGGCTCCGGGTGTGTGTTCACGGTGTGTGTGTGCACTTGGATGGGTTAAACGCAGAGCACAATTTCCGAGTATGGGTCACCGTGCTTATGGGCTACACGTCACTTCACTTCACTTCACTTATGTCAGTAAATGTAGCCTTCAGCTGAGCACTGAAAAGATTTATCATCGACTAATGTGATATATCTGTCTCATATATCTCTCTAATCAGATTCCTATTTTACACACATTAAAACACTAGTTTAAATAAAGAGTCGATTCTGTTCCGATTCGGGAATCGACTCCCAGATCAAGTCATAACAGCTTCAGTCTGCGTTACTCTTCATCACCACATGTGGGGGCCAGAGCACCACTAATACACACACACACACACACACACACACACACACACACACACACACACACACACACACACAGAAAGTTTACAATAGAATGAATCCATTAAAAGTCTAAACTAAATAATTTCTCAGATAAATTAAACACTATTAAATGTATAATAACATAAAATACTAAACAAATATATAAATGTATATATTCATTCATTATTTGTGAATATGTTTAGTCATTATTCGTTTATTTATTTGTTTATTCTAAGTCATTTATGGGATTAAAACATACAGTAACGTAGAGATTGATAGTCCATCCTTTAGGTAATAATTCAATTCAATTCAGTTTTATTTGTTTAGCGCTTTTAACGATGGACATTATCACAAAGCCGCTTTACAGAAATAAATGGATTCACAAAAATATATTGTAAAATGTGAATTTATCCCAGTATTTATTACAGAAAGTGATAAATACAGAACAGATACAAATACACACAACATTATGAATATTGTATTCCGAATACTACAGTACAGTTTACACTAAAATAAATACGCAAAAATAAAAATTTAAACAAATAAGATCAATAATCACGCTCTCTCTCACTCACTCACAGTGTTTTGTTTTATTTATTTATTTTTTAGTTTATGTTGAATTTTGTCTCAGTTGAATCTTGTCCCTGCATACAGACCCTCACTCACTCACTCACTCACAGTGTATTGTTGTTTGTTGCCCTTCTACTCCATCTTTCTCATGAGGAAAAAACTAAATAAGAATTTAATTGTACCAAAGTACATACGACAATAAAGATCCTGAAGCTTGAATCTTGAATCTTGACCCTGCAACTTTTGCTGTTGTTGTTGTTTATGTTGAATTTTGTCTCTGTTTGATTTTGTCCCTGCATACAGACTCTCACTCACTCACTCACTCAGTGTTTTATTTTATTTATTTATTTATTTTTTTGTTTATGTTGAATTTTGTCTCAGTTGGATCTTGTCCCTGCATACAGACCCTCATTCACTCACTCACAGTGTATTATTTTATTTATTTTTTTGTTTATGTTGAATTTTGTCTCAGTTGGATCATGTCCCTGCATACAGTCTCTCACTCACTCACTCACAGTGTTTTTATTTATGTTGAATTTTGTCTCGGTTTAATCTTGTCCCTGCATACAGACCCTCACTCACTCACTCACTCACAGTGTTTTATTTTATTTATTTTTTTGTTTATGTTGAATTTTGTCTCAGTTGAATCTTGTCCCTGCGTACAGACCCTCAGTCACTCACTCACTCACTCACTCACTCACAGTGTTTTTATTTATGTTGAATTTTGTCTCGGTTTAATCTTGTCCCTGCATACAGACCCTCACTCACTCACAGTGTTTTTATTTATGTTGAATTTTGTCTCGGTTTAATCTTGTCCCTGCATACAGACCCTCACCCACTCACTCACAGTGGCTTTTGTTTATGTTGAATTTTGTCTCGGTTGTTCCAGCATACAGGGGGCCGGCAGCGGGCGCGCGCTCGGGAGCGCGCAGCACAGAGCTCACCGAGGGGGCGGGGGGAGGGGGGAGTAGCTAAGCTAACGGTGTCGCTGATGTAGCTGTGAACAGTTACTCTCCGCTTTACCAAGCCGAGTTTAAACCGCCATGGCTGGAGACGAGACTAAATAAACACGCAGGAGAGTCATGGGGATGTTTAGAAACGTGACCATTTGCGTGTATTAAAATAAAACAGAAGTTTGGCGACAGGACTAAGCACTTTAGTTAGCTAGCTCGCGCGCTAGTTACGACGAACCGTCTAGCTAAGCTAGCTTACAGAGGAGAGAAAACCAAAAATAAATCAATAAAAGTAGCTCCGTGTTCACCTTTAGCGCCTCGCATGGATTAATTAGCTACTTATCCACGATTTAAAGATTGAAGAAGGGTTGAAAATCAGGGATTTTTTTTCTTTCTGGGTCGGAAACTTGACTGAGGTGAGTAACTTGGAGCTGCGCTCGTGCGTCGTGCTAACTCGCTAGTTATTTCCAGTTGCATCACATCTTTCACTCCTCAGCAGTTTGTTTTGTTTTGTTTTGTTTAACAATATGACGTGATAACTAGTTAACCTAATTGTTTATTCACTCACTGCTACCTCCCCTGGTTAGCTAGCATCCGTTTAGTTGAGCAAGAACAGCAATATAAACAGTAACATCTTGCTAATTTGGGATTAGCCGCAGATTTGTGGTTAACTTTCCACTGGAGTCTATAGCGCTGTCTTTAACTGTTTATAAGCCTTTATAATCCTTTATAAACAGGTAATAACGCACAGTACTCTTATTACCTGTGCTTAGTGATGCGTTGGGTCTGTAGGTAGCAAAAGGTAGTTTAAAAAACATCATGATTTTCTGTATTAATGCTATATTTTATTGTAGTAATGAACCTGAAACCACACACACACACACACACACACATTGCATTAATCCAGATTAATGTAGTCACCTGTGTGCTATAAATAAATTAATATTCAGGTGTATTTGTTAATATTTTGAGATTTAATACGTTTAAAGAGATCAGCTGTGCTCTAAATCCTAATTATAAACCGTTAAATATAATGATGTGAGGAATAATCCCCCGTGTGTGGCGCTGTTTAAGGAAAGTAATCAACGACACGGCGGAGGTGTGATGAGGTGAAAGTCACAGCATGTCCTGAAGTGCTTTATTCCTCTTACACCACAGCAGTCGGCCGTTACAGCTTTATTTTTATTCATTAAAGAATGATGTCATACTTTTTATCCGTTTGTAGTTACATTCTTACTTTGTTATAGCAGCTATAAACAATCTCTCTCTCTCTCTCTCTCTCTCTCCCTCTCTCTTGCCTTCTCTCTCTCTCTCTCCATCTCCATCTCTCTCCTTCTCTCTCTCTCTCTCCTTGTCTCTCTCTCTGTCTCTCTCTTTCCCTCTCTCTCTCCTGCTCTCTCTCTCTCTCTCTCTCTCTCTCCGTCTCTCTCCTTCTCTCTCTCTCCCTCTCTCTCTCTCGCCTTCTCTCTCTCTCTCTCTCTCTGTCTCTCTCTTTCCCTCTCTCTCTCCGTCTCTCTCCTTGTCTCTCTCTCTCTCTCTCTCTCTCTCTCTCTTTCCCTCTCTCTCTCCGTCTCTCTCTTTCTCTGTCTTTCTCTCTCTCTCCGTATCTCTCTTTCCCTCTCTGTCCTTCTCTCTCTGTCTCTCTCTTTCCCTCTCTCTCACTCTCTCTCTCTCTCCGTCTCTGTCTCTCTCTTTCCCTCTCTCTCTCCGTCTCTCTCTTTCTCTGTCTGTCTCTCTCTCTCTCTCTCTCTCTCTCTCTTTCCTTCTCTCTCTCTCTCTCTCTCTCTCTTTCCCTCTCTCTCCTTCTCTCTCTCTCTCCGTCTCTCTCTTTCCTCTCTCTCACTCTCTCACTCTCTCTCTCTCTCTCTCTCTCTAAAAGTTTATCACGTTACCAAAAAAAAAAAAAAAAAAAAAAAAAGCGTTAATTCCTCTGTCCTGAAGTTACAGCTCGTTGCAAAGCCCTGACACTGGAGACTCCTTCCATTAACGTTAAAAAAATTCTCCTTACTTTAAGAAAACGAATGACATGTCTGTCCTCTGTACGAGTTGCTGTTGATGAGCTGTTGCTATAGAAACGATAATGTATTAGAACGACCGCGTTAATATAAACCTGCGCTTCTGACCAATCAGATTAGAGGATTCAAGAGTCACTAAGTCAATTAGGAGACTGTTTGTAGCTGCTGTAACGTAAGTGAGAACAGGAACTAACTTAAATGTAGCTATAAATGGATAAAAAGTTGGATGTTCAGTCGATGTACGTAATCAGTATTGTAATGTATTGTGACGCTTTGAGTTTTTTTTTTTAACAGGTCACATGACCGTGCGTTTTGTCTCGATTTATTTATAGAAATCGCTTCATCCTGAATCAATTATCAATTAACACAGACGTCTTGACGAATCCCGATGCGTCCAGAAGAGTGCTCTCAGGGTGGGCGGGGCATACTCTCTCTCCCCCCTGTCAATCACAGTGACGCTAGCCAATCGTGAGTGTCTGTGAGCTCGTGTATGTGGAAGAGGGCAGATAGCGCTTTCCCCTGAGTGTGTTGGAAAAGATGCGGTTAGCTGGTTTCGCGTGTTTCCGAGGAATCGCGTGAAAGCCTTCACCCTCGCTGTCGGTGTCTGTCGCGTGATAGGGAGATCAGCGGGTGGTGGGCGGAGCCTGGGGGGGGCAGTATTGCTGGTTTTGACGTAAATACGGTTAAACGAACTCTTTATAATTTGTCTTTAAGTATCGCGATATAATCTCGTCACCCCGACTGGCGCCTGTCGTGATTGTAGAAGCTCATCAGAAATCACGTTTTGGAGTAAAGCACTGCGTGTGCCATGCTGTTGTAGTAAAATAATCAACGACAGAGTGGTCACTGTGACTGCTCTGAAGGTGATTAGTTTTCTCTAACAGCACATCCTGAAGTGCTTTATTCCTCTCATACCACAGCAGTTTATCATTACCGCTTACCATGAGCTATATGTCATACTTTTTATCCATTTATAGCTACGTTTAATTACTTCCTGTTCTTGCTTGCATTATAGCAGCTATAAACTAGGGCTGCAGCTATCGATTATTTTAGTAATCGAATATTCCATCGATTAATCGAGTTAATCGGATAAGAAGTAATTTATCTTTATTAAAGAGCAATACTAAATATACAAGAGAAAATAATCTCTTTATCTCTGACACTGGAGACTCCTTCTTTAAACGTCGTATAAACTTCTCCTTACAGAAAACGTCGTCATATCAGTGATTGTTTATGGGACATGGTTGTGAGTTTATTAACTGTTTCGAGACACAGCTGTCTTTTTGCTTGTACAAACTTTTTTTTTTTGCGTGTCTGTTTGTTTATTTGTTTATTTTATTTATTTATTTTGCTGCTGTTGGTTTTGCATGTGTTGTCTGTTATGCTGTAGTGTGGAGTTACTCCCTTTTTCGAAACAGTGGTATGTCACTCATAAACCGCGCTGCAACAAGGTCATAAAAATACAGCACAGGAAGTGAAAGTCTAGATCATGTTTCGATCAGCTGAGGATGTAAAAGGCTTTAGGGACTGAAGACGAAGGCAGCCAAAGTGTACGGAAAAGAAAAGACGTGAAACAGCGGCGTGATTTTACAAATTAACGTCCGTCTTCACGCAGCGCTTTATCCAGGTCAGGGTCTTAGTGACTGTTGATTTTTTTTGTTTCCATTAATTAAATGGATAAAATCTTTCGTTTGTTTATAAAAAAAAAAAAACAACAACTCTCGACTTCCTCTGAGTCCATGATTGTGTTTAGATATATTTAGAGCTGAAACACATCATCATTTATTCAAAAAAAAAAAAAATTCCATCGCATATTTATAGAGTGATAGATCACTCTTTCTGTCGTTTAATCACATCAAACTTTTCCTCTTTGTATTTTTGGAAGAACTGAAAAGAAAAACCACATCATGTCTGAAACGGAGAGCTTTTCTTTCTTTCTTTCTTTCTTTCTTTCTTTTTAACTGTTTTATTTGCATGAATTGTGTTTGATTGTGTTTTTAAGAGCTAAATTAAACCTCGCAGTCGCCCACTTCTTACTGTAGTCTTGCAAAAAATAAACAACAACAACAACAACAGCAGCAATAACAACAAAAAGCGGATCAAATTTAATCATTTCTGCTCCGGTTGTTGAAGATTTCTCTTACAAACGAGCGTCTCATGGAGTTCACCGAGTGACTTGTTACTAAAGAAGACATTTAGGTCATTAGTTTAAAAAATAATTCGATATTTCATAATGTTATATACGTGATTCAGGACTAAGAAGCGTTTAGATAGAACTGCTCTACATATTTCTATGTGTGTTCTGTCTTTCGAGTTGTGAAGATTTGTTTCATTTCCTGCACGACGCTCTCCTGACCTCAGGCTGCCGTTACCAGAGAGACAGAAATGTGATGGTGAAGGGAAAACGAGACACGGTTTCATTCCCCCCCACAACCGCTTGATTTTCTTGGCAGTGACGACGTTTGACCCTGAAATGTACAGCGTTATAGACACGACGTTGTTTTACTCCACACACTGCAGCGCTCGCTCTTTTCCACCTGGATATTAGACGACGAGTTCAGTTCTCTTCCTCTCTTCTAAGATTGTTAAATTACAAGGGAGTTAAAAAAAAAACATTAAATCAGAAATACAGTGGAAACGAAATATTAAAATAGATTTAAACGTCAATATGATCCACATGTTACAGATTTTCCCCGAGTGTTTTATTCCACTTACATGGTCCCTAGGTGGCGGGGGTATTTTGTCTTTGCGCGTCAGTCTGAGATTCTCGTTAGCGGAGTATCTCAATAACGAGTGGTTGAATGTTTGTAGGATTTATATGGAATTATCATTGTAACCTGCAGATTAGACTGATTAGATTTTGTACTCGGATAGTCGGCGAATTGAGACGCAGCAAAGGTCACTGCAAGATCAGATTTCTTCAGTAGCTTCCTTCCTGTTTGAAGTGTGTTTTAAGGTTGTTTCAGGCGAACGCATTAGTAAGAAGAAGGACCACGACATCGACATCGAGTTCTGCTAGTAATTTAACCGAGGTGTGAGTCTGAAATTGAAATCAGCGTAGATGTATAATGGAGATTTTTTTTTTTTTTTTTTTTTTTAGTTAACAAACATCACAATGTTAAGAGGGTGCTGTTTGCCCTCTTCCGCATACATGAACTCACAGACACTCACGATTGGCTAGTGTAGCTGTGATTGACAGGAGAGAGAGAGAGAGACAGGGGCTGTTCACACGACAACGTTTTCAGCCAAAAACGGGAAACTTTTTATGCGTTTTGCCTGTTCGTTTACACGACAACGGCGTTTTGGGGAGTGAAAACGCATATTTTTGAAAATAAGTGCAAGTTTTTGAAAACGCTGCCGTTATCGTCTCAATGTAAACACCTGATACGGGAATCTTTGAAATAGATGACGTCATGCGCGTGCGTAGTACGTGTTCGGTGTGTAGACATGCGCAGTACGTGTCTATTGTAAAGGCATTAAGCGCGAGCAAACGTACACAGCAATGGCGGAGAACGTGGTCGTGTTGCTGCTGCTCGAGAGTTTGCTAACGCTTCTTCAGCAAAGTGTGGATTTACTTCACCAATATTACAACCAACTAACAGGGTGACGGCGCCAACTACTGGCCTGGCGTACGTACTACAGCGTTTTTAGCCGTTATCGCGGATATGTGTAAACGCAAATCGTTTTGAAAACGTTGTTGTGTATACGTGAAACTTTTTGAGAACGCAAAAGAAGAACTCCTCCGTTCTTGACTACATCGTTATCGTGTAAACGTAGCGAGAGAGAGAGAGAGAGAGAGAGAGTTTATGCCCCTCCCACATCCGATTTTGTAGCTGTAAAGATTCGCGGTCTCGTATCGAATTTAAAAAATGCGACTATTTTCCGTTTAACGGTGCTTGTAGTGTTATTAAAGTAATATTTATGTAATAAAGCGAAGTTTCTTCAGGCCGCTTCTTGATCAGGATGACTTTTCACTTCTTTATCATGCTGTCTCACTGTAAAGGAAATAAAACTTGGGTTGCTTAGCAATCCTCAGAGTTGCTTAATGATCTTTGCACCTTTCTTTTGCACCTTTTTTTTTCCCCCCGATGTGGACATTTAACGGTTTTTCTCTCTGAGAATTATGTGACGTTAGAGTAAATGGTCCTGAAAGAGAAAGGAGAATAAAGAGCTGCGTATAAAATATTCTGGGCCGCGTTTCTCCGTCCTAACTTCCTGCTTTCGTTCTTACGTTCTTACACCAGTTATCATGTTCAGGATCGTATTCCTTTATTTCAGATTTTTACTTTTTTTTTTTTTTTCCTCCTTTGCTACTTTCTGAAAACTTTAATTTAAACCATTAACACTTTCAGATTTCATGCATTTTAACCTGAGATGTTCGTGGAGGTTCACGTCTCGGTTGGTCCTCAACACTTCCAGTCTTTTTGAATTAGTTAATGAGAATGATTTCAATCCGTTCTTCTTTGGTCAAAGACGTTCTTAAAGACTATCTGAGTAAAATATATATAATATAAACAAAGTATGAGAAATTTTGGAAGACATTTTGGTAAAAAGTCTTAATTTCCCCTCTGTATATGGAGACTTTTGGGACACGCTGTATAGATTTACGTTTCAAATTTCCCCTGATCTCTCTGACCCCGTCTTTAATAAACACCCTCATCCATATGATTGAATCCGTATTAATTACTTACGCTGTCATCACAGAGACGAGTTTACGTTGTGTTTATTAGCTCGGGACTGTCAGTGTGATCTATATATAGTGTGCTGTATTGCTTAGTGTATTGGGATTGTAGTGGGGGAGGGGAAAAAAAAAAAAAACACCAGGACATGTAAACTAAAGGGATTTGTTTTAAAACGACGTGACCAAGGCCTGTGTTCTTCTCTTCAGCAGAGTTTGATTACTATCAGTTGTTTGCAAAAAAAAAAAAAAAAAAAAAAAACAAGGCCAAGCTCTCTAGAAAACATCCTGTTGTTTTTGCTGCTCTGATCTTTCAGATGTAATCAGATGGTTTATGGAAGAACATCTGAATCTCGCATCTCGAGGACGGGGTTGTGTAAACGTTGCGTCCGTCTGATGAAATGTCAGATACGCGGGAAAGTCTAGGACACGCCAACTTCCAGTGAAGTCACTGCGAGCGAACGACGACGTCTGCCGGCTCTGATGTTTTGTTTCGCGGCTATCTTCGAAAAATTCCTTCGATCATGTGATACTACAGAGGTGGAGAAGTCCTCAGTATATTAACAAGAACAATGGAAGTCCAATTAACGAGGCTAAAAAAAAAAAGAAACGCCAAAGAACGTAATTTAACTCAAAGTTATTTTAAGGCTAGTCATGTACGTTAATACGTCGAGTACTTGAATCTGTTCGTATTCTCCTGATAATATTGTTATGATAATGTTCAAGCGTATCGTCAAAGGTAGAAAGATTCTGGATAACATTTCGCCTTTATTTAACGTTTAGGGAAGGAGTCTCCAGTGTCAGAGGTAAAGCTGTAACGTGATCCTGAGAAATGAAGATTTATGTGGAAAAATGTGGCTTTTTTTTATTTTTCTCTCTTGCTCTGATGTCCTGTACTCGAGTGGAGAGCAGAGCCGGCTGGATCATACAACCTCACACTCATTAGTCTCTCTCTCTCTTTTTCTCTCTCTTACACACACACACACACACACACACACACCGTGTCCTCATTCTTCTCTGGATAACGGTGTAACACAGAGCTCTTTCTCCTGCCACTTCAGTTCAGTGCACATCACTTTGTGCTCAGTGGTCTGGTAAAGTGTTGCCCCCCAAACACTTTTAACTTTCACTCCCACTCACACTCTCGCTTTTCCTAATAGTAACAAGATTCTGAATAATTCCACGAACCATATGAGGGAGAAACACGATAAATATATTTTTCAGACGTGATAACAGTGTGATCAGGGTTTTAATTCAGTTCAGGTGAACAGTGGATGTTGTGACAAAGCAGCTTTACAGAAAGCAGCAGTAGAAGAAGCTACAGTTGCTCTAGTTGTTGAAGAGGTACAAGTTACCCAAAGAGTAGAGGAAGCTTCTTTTGCCCCAGGAGTCGAGGAGGTACCAGTTACCCGAAGAGTAGAGGAAGCTACTTTTACCCCAGGAGTCGAGGAGGTACAAGTTACCCTAACAGTAGAGAAAGCTTCTTTTGCCCCAGTAGTCGAGGAGGTACAAGTTACCCAAAGAGTAGAGGAAGCTTCTTTTGCCCCAGAAGTCGAGGAAGTACCCGTTACCCAAAGAGTAGAGGAAGCTTCTTTTGCCCCAGGAGTCGAGGAGGTACCAGTTACCCTAAAAGTAGAAGAAGCTACTTTTGCCTCAGGAGTCGAGGAGGTACCAGTTACCCTAAAAGTAGAAGAAGCTACTTTTGCCCCAGTAGTCACGGAGGTACCAGTTACCCTAAGAGTTGAGGAAGCTACTTTTGCCCCAGTAGTCACGGAGGTACCAGTTACCCTAAGAGTTAAAGAAGCTTCTTTTGCCCCAGTAGTCACAGAGGTACCAGTTACCCTAAGAGTTAAAGAAGCTTCTTTTGCCCCAGTAGTCACAGAGGTACCAGTTACCCTAAGAGTTGAGGAAGCTACTTTTGCCCCAGTAGTCACGGAGGTACCAGTTACCCTAAGAGTTAAAGAAGCTTCTTTTGCCCCAGTAGTCACAGAGGTACCAGTTACCCTAAGAGTTGAGGAAGCTACTTTTGCCCCAGTAGTCATGGAGGTACCAGTTACCCTAAGAGTTGAGAAAGCTACTTTTGCCCCAGTAGTCAAGGAGGTACCAGTTACCCTAAAAGTAGAAGAAGCTACTTTTGCCCCAGTAGTCACGGAGGTACCAGTTACCCTAAGAGTTGAGGAAGCTACTTTTGCCCCAGTAGTCAAGGAGGTACCAGTTACCCTAAGAGTTGAGGAAGCTTCTTTTGCCCCAGTAGTCACGGAGGTACCAGTTACCCTAAAAGTAGAAGAAGCTTCTTTTGCCCCAGTAGTCACTGAGGTACCAGTTACCCTAAGAGTTGAGGAAGCTACTTTTGCCCCAGTAGTCACGGAGGTACCAGTTACCCTAAAAGTAGAAGAAGCTTCTTTTGCCCCAGTAGTCACTGAGGTACCAGTTACCCTAAGAGTAAAAGAAGCTTCTTTTGCCCCAGTAGTCACGGAGGTACAAGTTACCCTAAGAATAAAAGAAGCTTCTTTTGCCCCAGTAGTCACGAAGGTACCAGTTACCCTAAAAGTAGAAGAAGCTTCTTTTGCCCCAGTAGTCACTGAGGTACCAGTTACCCTAAAAGTAGAAGAAGCTTCTTTTGCCCCAGTAGTCACGGAGGTACCAGTTACCCTAAAAGTAGAAGAAGCTACTTTTGCCCCAGTAGTCACGGAGGTACCAGTTACCCTAAGAGTTGAGGAAGCTACTTTTGCCCCAGTAGTCACGGAGGTACCAGTTACCCTAAAAGTAGAAGAAGCTTCTTTTGCCCCAGTAGTCACGGAGGTACCAGTTACCCTAAAAGTAGAAGAAGCTTCTTTTGCCCCAGGAGTCGAGGAGGTACCAGTTACCCTAAGAGTAAAAGAAGCTTCTTTTGCCCCAGTAGTCGAGGAGGTACAAGTTACCCTAAGAATAAAAGAAGCTTCTTTTGCCCCAGTAGTCGAGGAGGTACCAGTTACCCTAAAAGTAGAAGAAGCTACTTTTGCCCCAGTAGTCACAGAGGTACCAGTTACCCTAAGAGTTGAGGAAGCTACTTTTGCCCCAGTAGTCACGGAGGTACCAGTTACCCAAAGAGTAGAGGAAGCTTCTTTTGCCCCAGTAGTCACGGAGGTACCAGTTACCCTAAAAGTAGAAGAAGCTTCTTTTGCCCCGGTAGTCGAGGAGGTACCAGTTACCCTAAGAGTAGAAGAAGCTTCTTTTGCCCCAGGAGTCGAGGAGGTACAAGTTACCCTAAGAGTTGAGGAAGCTACTTTTGCCCCAGGAGTCGAGGAGGTACCAGTTACCCCAGCATCAGAGGAAGCCCCTGTTGCCCCATTTGAGGGCGTTTTCAGCCCTACACATCCTTCAGACAATGTTTTTTTTTTTTTTTTTTTTTTTTTTTTTAACTGGTTGTGTTTTGGTTTGTTGCACATAAGTAAACGGGTGATCTCCCTGCAACGTGACGAACTCTTTTCTGTTGCTCCATCGTTACATTGCAACGTTGGAAATATTTTCTGTTTAATGTATCGTAAGTCTCCTTATATTCACTCGCTAACAAGATGCGTTTTTCATCCGTTTGTCTTCTGGTTTTTTATCTTTAATCCTTTGAGCCCTTGGTGGGGAGGTCAGAAAGTACTTGATATCTCTGGACACTTTTCTGAACTTTTTTAAATTTTTCGAAGCTCTGCTCTGACAAAAAAAAAAAAAAAAGATCACCAGTAACATAAAAAGAAAATGGCCGCTTCACGTAGGATAACGTAAAACATAACGTGAGCTGGTGGTTGAGGAAGCAGCATTAGTTTTCATCTACAGAATGAATTTTTGTTGAATTTTGTATGCGTTGTGTTTGATGTGATTCTGCTGTTCATAGCCGAGGTGTCAAGTGAGTGTTTTGTGCTGCTCACACACACACACACACACACACACACACACAAATACACACACACACACACCCCATATGTAGCAGCGTAATGATAGTAGACAGTTTGTTGTGAGTTATATCCAGGGAAAGTCCCATGGGCCATGTTGACGTCTAATCACAATCAGAGCTGCATTAGACACGGAAAAATATCATGTGATTTTACTGAAGCTGCCGTTTTCTTTAACCGAAAGCGAGGTATTATTTCAGGGGAGGTTCATTATTGACCTTTCTGTAACAGATGTCTGCTGGAGTGGGTTTTTTATTCTCCCTGTTCGCTCGTGACAGCTGATTATGACCTCTAGATGATGTCTCAATGTCAGTCCAGGAAACTGCACCGAGGGAAAGATCAGGAATATTCCGTACAGTTTTTAAACGCTGATAGCTTTTATTTAGGAAAGACTTCGTTAAGACTTACGTGCGTGTCTTGTATACGGATTTAACTCTGATAATATTTTAACCACGCACATTTACGGTTTGCTTTTAAATGCGTTTGTGCAAGGTCGGATTGAAATGTTAAAATGCAAATCAGCTTCCTGTTCATCATTTTCATTTTGTAGCTGTTTTATGTAAATTGTTGCTGCGTTAAAAGTTTTGTTTCCTTGAACTGAGGAGGAGCCTCAGTTCAAGGAAACAAAACTTTTTTTTTTTTCTTTTTTTAATCAGAAGAGATGTTGTTGTAGATATTTTTACGCTGATTGTAGCTGTAGTCAACACTGCTGCGATCCACACATCCGTTGAGGCACAAAAACGAAGCTGAACGTTACAGTTTATTGGATGTTGAATCTATCGACGTATCTACAGAGGCGGATGTATCTACACTTCCTGCTGAATTGGGTCTCGAACCTGTGTGTCAGGCTGCCGTAGTAAAATAATCAACGACAGGGTGGTGTGATGAAGTGGAGTCACTGTTTCCACCCTGAAGAGGATTATGTTCTTATAACAAGATGTCCAAAAGTGTTTTATTCCTCTTATACCAGAGTGATTTTCCATCCATTACAATTTAATGTTAATTAAAGAACGATGTTGTACTTTTTATCTGTTTCTAGTTACAGGAAGGCCCAATCCCATTTCTACCCCTTAGCCCTTCCCCTTTCCCCTACCCCTCTGTTTCGCGCGTTCACGTGAAGGGTTAGAGGTGTCTTAATTCTCTTTTGGTATCAGCGTAAACCGGCTACAGCGGCAACATGGCCGCCCGAGCGAACAAAAAGACCCGCAAATTTACATTATTGACGTTAATAAAGATATTAATGAACATAAATCATTTGTTTTATGTTACATTTAATCATGTGTTCCTATTTACGGTGATGTTACTCAAATAAGTGTTTGCAAAAAATCGCTAAAGTTTGCCGGTACCGTTTAAAGGGCTGCATTCGCTGCCAGTCGACAGCGACGTCATTTGTGCGCGGCGTTCAACAACGGAAACAAAGAAGAACAACGTAAACAAACGGAGGATGGCGGACGCTGTGATCGGAGCCGTGTTTCTGTCGTGTCTCGCGTCCATCTATCGCTGTTCTCCGTACTTGTGAAATAAGTCGACACTACAGTATGTTTACACGGCGTTTTAAATCATGGCGGGTGACGGCGTTTTCATACGCGTTTGGCCAATCAGCGTCTACTTACGTCACGGATAGTACCAGTTGTGCTGGTTAGACCCTGCTCCGGAGTAGGAGCTAATCTGGTTCTCGAAAAAGGCAGTCGGTACTAAAATCACACCCAGGTGCGAAAACGCCAAAAAGTGGGTAGTTCCACAATTAGTTCAGGTACTATGAAAAGGTTTCCACGGTGCGAAAGGCCCTATTGAGGGGGGGGCTAGTCTCCCCAATAATTAGAAATCGTTAAACTTTTTTCTCAAATATTGCCAATTCGAGAGAGAGAGAGAGAATAAGGACCTAGATGACGTATGATGACGTGTAACTGTATAGTAGTGGAGTCCCAATTCTTAGGGGAATATTTTCACCCCTAACCCTAGACACAAGGCAAAGGGGTAGGTGAGGGGGTAGGGGTAGGTGAAAGGGGTAGGGGTAGGTGAAAGGGGTAGGCGAAGGGGAAGGGGTAGGCGAAGGGGTAGGCGAAGGGGTAGGCGAAGGGGTAGGTGAAGGGGTAGGTGAAGGGGTAGGTGTAGGGGTAGGCGAAGGGGTAGGTGAAGGTGAAGGGGTAGGTGAAGGGGTAGGTGAAGGGGTAGGTGTAGGGGTAGGCGAAGGGGTAGGTGAAGGTGTAGGGGTAGGCGAAGGGGTAGGCGAAGGTGTAGGGGTATAAAATAGAATTGGGATTAGGCCTAAATGTTGTCAAACGTCCCCTCGTGTTACAGCAGCTACCTACAGTCGCTTCCTCAACAGTTAAAAGTTAATAATGCTTTATTTTAAAAAAAGAACTGCGTGACCCAGGGATTGAAAAATCCACGCTTGCCTCTGCGCTTCGTGTGTAGAGATGCAACAATATATGACTAATTACGGATGTTTTTTGCTACTCGTCAATTCCGTCAAATACTGATAGCGAGATGCGTGGTGTTATGGAACATTTTCAGATTGGAGTTTCGCGGTTTGCTACTTAAAATGAAACTTTTCTCCTTTTCTCTGGGTGTGATTCACGATTCGTTAGATTTCAGTTTGATTTGCTTTGTTTGCTTCGTCACACGTACAGTATTATGTGTCTGGAAAATGTGTTGAATCATTGCGAGCGATTTTCTTCAGCGATATCATTTGCAGTTTAGTTTATTGCTATCTGATCTTTTTTTTTTTTTTTTTTTTGAGGTTACCTTCTTTGTCCTACTTATTTAATTCGAAAGTGTCTGCATTTGGAAAAAGAATTAATAATCAGTGTTTGTGTTTGATTTGTCTCTACGCTCCATATTAATTAAATTTCAGTATAACCTGCTTACAGGAATGTGCAGTGCTGTGTGCCATGCTGACATTGGCAAGCCTCGCTGTGTGGAAAATGTTTGTATTTCATAATCGTCTCTCTCCCTTCAGTTTTAGCTGGAGTTCAGCTGGCGTTAGTAAGATGATGATTTATTTACCCATCATTTCTGGCACACTGAAGTGTTGCTCAACACTCAGGCACATTTCTCCAAATGTTTGCTTTAGCCTTTGCTTGGCCTTTTTATTACACGCATTCTACAGGTGGTACGTCGCCTGTTTGCTCACAGGAATTAAGGGAATATTAATGAAGTTTAACTCGGCTGAGCGCGGCTCTTACAGATGGCACAAACTCAGGAAAGCATTTTTCTTACCGTCGTACTTTCTATTAGAAATCGAGCGGTATTAATACAGTCTGAGATCTGAGAATGGCGTTAACGTTCGCGTCGTCTGAGGGATCAAGATACGAGGTACTTTTTCCCCTCATCGTTCACGTGACACCATCAGCAGGTCACTGTTTGTGCCTTTAGCGTGCGAAGGTGTTCGTGGTACATTTAATATCTTCTAAAGTAACGTTTTAAAGGATCAGTGGTTCAATTATGCACCGTAAATTATTTCATACATCCTAAAGTTATAAAGGAAATCCCCCTGATGATACCACCTGAAGAAAACACAAGGAAAAGTACAGTTTTGTTCTCTTTATTTCTGAGAGAATAGTTTAGATTGTAAGAATATCGTAAGTGTTGTGATTTGTGGAAAATAGCTCTTGCTCGGTTTTTATCACCATGGCTACTTCGCATTTTAAAACTGTTTTAAATTGTATACGTTTGCACATTTCCAGCTAAATATAGGAGCAGGAGCTGGTCATTAAAAGAAAATAGGAAGTTTAAACGCAACGTAGCTAATTTTAGACTGGAAACGTTCTTTATTGGAAATGACTCCATTCACTTGATGACAGGAAATAACTGACGTTCACACAGGGTTCTATAGAGAAAGAGTTTTGTGCCGAGCACACACACTGCGCAATTTTAGTACAATTATTCGTTGCTCGTTTTCCGTTCACTTGATTTTCTCAGCGATGAATCATGTAGTAACAATTACGCTGCTGAGAAACAGCCAGCGAGAATCCGAGAGGAAATCAAATTCATATCCTGTCATGCGCAGCAGATCCCTGAATCCAGTTTATCATTCGTCTGTTAGTGTGTAAGAGAGTGAAGGCAAAATATAAACACAGTAATGTTGCTTCTATAAGAAATTATTTGGCTGCATTTCTTTACAATGTAGCTCCAGTTCTCTTTGCAGAACAGACGGTCGTCTCTGCCTGCATCTCCACAACCAATCCTTCATCCGCGTTGGTCTCGTATTTATTTATTTTTTTAATGTTTCTGCACAAAATGGAGACGTAGTCAGAAGTCAGATGATAGACAGAACTATCATTTATCATTTATCATTTTTCATGAAAAAGTTTGTGCGCCTCGTCACTTTTGCAAACTGATCGGCTTTACTTTTATTTGCTTTTTTTTTTTTTTATTTTTATTTTTTAAATGCGAGTTGAATTTGTACTCAGTCGCGCACGTGCGAGTCCAGATCCTGATCCTGTCAGTAATATATAGCAGTATTAAGGAAGCTGGAAATTGCCAGATGGCTTGGCTTGTGTTTTGGCAGTCGGTAGCGCAGACCGAGAATTTCAGGACAGTTGGTCTAAAAAAAAAAAAAAAAAAAAAAAAAAATGTTTTCCAGTTGATATCTGATGACAAATTAATTATAATTGTTAATCAAGAGTTGTAGATTTTTCGATGTGCTCTTTGGCAACGCAGCTTACCATAAAACCGACCGTATGTGACGATTTCAGCGCTCTTTTAAGATGACTCATCACACTGTACAAAAAATTACCCCGTTCTGCTTATGTCATCAATCCAGAAATCAGCTCGTGTGGAAAACCCGAGGGCTCGCGTGAGGTTTTTTTTTTTTTTTTTGTCTTTTAGCATATTTTGTTTCCGTTTCTTCATCGCCGCTACTGCGTTCGTAGCTGTCTTGTGTGGTTGAATTTTTTGTTTCTCAACTGTTTGGATTGGTTCTTCCTTGCTGAGATTTTTGCTCATATACACCGTGGTTTGTTAAAATATAAAAATATACATTAATGCAATAATGCTAGCCTTATGCTCTTCCATACGCTACATGAGCTATCGTAATGTTTTTATTTTTCAGCTCAGAGTTTCCGTAGTTATGAACACAGCAGTATTATTACAGTGTGTATTCCAGTAGCCAGTTTCAGCTACTATATTTGCAACAACCGCATTCCTATTTCCACCTGGATACAAATAGCATCTGTCTTTCTTTCTTTTTTTTTTTTTTTCTCTCTCTAAATCCGTTCCCCTTGTGAGTATCCTCTCCCGCAGTGCTGACATGCAGCAGTTTGTTCTTCTTGCTTTCATTCAGCAGTCAGGATCAAAGTCGGCTTTTTATTCACGCCACGGCTTTGATGTCGAGAACATTCCAGACGCCGCACGCAGGAGGGAAACGGTCAAAACACGGACGTACACATGTGCAGGACTCGCCGCTGTTGTGACTGGGCCTGAAACCGGAGCCCGAGAGTCTTTGTGCTGCCTCGGCAGGAGGCCTGGGACCACAAAAGAGTAACCTGAGAACCCCGGGGCCTTCTGGGGCTTCTGAGGAACAATGCAGCTCAGTGTTTGGGGAGCAGGGGGAGGCGCTGCGGCATTGCCGAAATTTCAGCTCGCGCCACATGTCAACTTTTTCATCTATCTGTCTATCTATTTATCTATCTATCTATCTATTTAACGTGGCATAAAAAGCTGCAGTAAGACTCTTCAGACCTGACAACCTTTACCCTTTACGTCTTCCTTATTTTCTCAGATAGAAACGTCACATAGAATCTGGAATGATTGACAGTTGCGTTTCCGAACTCTTCGATGTTATGGCTGTACGGGATGTTCATGCGTACGAGTCCCGGGGTTCTGATTACGACATGGTGTGTGTTCAAGTGGTTTTGGTTGGAAAAACAGATGGCGTGAGAACTTTCGTTTTTATTTATTTTCTCGTACGTTCGATGCCAAGAAGTTTATTCAGCCTTACTGGAAGAAGAAGAAGAAGAAGAAGAAGAAGAAGACAGTTAACGTGAATAATTGTCACTGAAATCATCTTGTCTGCTTTCATATTAGCAGCCGGGTTTTTTTTTTTTTCTTTTCTTGACACGCGCCACCCGCTAACCACGCTATTGCCCTCCCAATCCACCCCCACCACCCCGTTGCCCCCCCCAATCCACCTCCTCCTCGGCACTTGGAACATCACGACTTGTAGAAAATCATCATGATGGCGTTCCGGTGCGCTCACCTTGTAATCGCGACTTTCCAGCAGGACTTCACGGCGGTATACCTGACACTCTGTGGAAGCTCCGCCTCTTCCCCTACACCTCGCATCTCCTGAAACTGGTGGTTACCGTAAAACCCCGTGTGTATTCACACACACACACACACACACACACACACTCCAGTTTCTACCTCAGACATGTGATTGATCTCGCCAGAACTGCTTATTATCCCTCTGGATTTGTGCTGAAACAGAAGAGTTATTTATTTGCCCCAGAATGTGTTCTGTGGGTTCTTATATTACTTTCTCTCCTCTGGATATCACAAGTGGGACACGTTTAAGCTCTTTTTGTCTCCCAGACCTGCTATATGCTTCCCCAGAGAGCTGTTTCTGTCTGCTCCAGATTGCACACGAAAATGAAGCATAGCCTAAATATCAGGATGGAGCAGTAGCTCTTAACGCGGAGGTTCTGTGAAACAGCAAGCTCGGAGAAATGTCTTTCTTGGCACTGAGGTGACGGCTTACTGTTCGTTGCCAGTTCAAGGGGAAAAAAAATCAGGTATTTCTGGGAAGGAGTAGAGTACATTATGCTGTTGGTGATGATTTTCAGGTTAGCGCTCTCTCTCTTTCTCTCTCTCTTTCTCTTTCTAAACGAATTGTTGATAAAGTGAAGTTTCCTGTAATGAGACGTTGCTTTTTTTTTTTTGTCTCATTAAGTTTAAAAAAGAGAGAAAGAGACGCTGGTGATGGAATAACTGTTTATAGCTGCTCTACTGTAAGTGAAACCTGGAACTAACTTGTGTCATGAAATGTAACCCATCCCATCCTGATGCACCTTCTGCTCCTCCTCACTTCCTGACCCATCCTGATGCCCTACTTCTGGTTGGAGTTCTGATCGGTTGTGTTCGCTCGCTGCTGCTGGTGGTGGCCCCATATGGACGGCCTGAAGAACCAGTTGGATTGCTGGGGATGGAGCCACCTGGGGGCTGTGGAGATGGCTTGAGGATCTCATATGGGGAGCTGTACTGTACTGTACTGTAATGGCTTGGGACTGTGATTGCTGTAGTGGCTTTGGGACTGCGGTTGCCACGAGCAGCTTCGTACTCAGGACTCCATCAGTGGACGGTGGATAGATTTTAACCAACTAGACTTCTTACAAAAACTGTGATGAATTTACTAGTTGCACAATTGCACTATTTGTCCTTATAGTACACAATAATAGAAGGGAATGATTTATAATCGCACTATCCGTTGCACCCAGATGAGGATGGATTCCCTTTTGAGTCTGGTTCCTCTCAAGGTTTCTTCCTCATATCATCTCAGGGAGTTTTTCCTCACCACCGTCACCTCTGGCTCGCTCATTAGAGATAAATTCACATATTTACAATATATTTTTTGTGAATCCATTTATTTCTGTAAAGCTGCTTTGTGACAATGTCCATTGTTAAAAGCGCTATACAACTAAAATTGAATTGAATTGAATATAAACAGATAAAAATTGTGTGGTATAAGAGGAATAAACACATGGAGACGTGCTGTTATAGGAAAATGATTCTATTATTATATGTATTGATGTGTGATGATGAGACATGTCTCTTCTTACCTGTGTGAAATGATGAGACTGTAAAGTGGAGCGTTTCTACTGGAATTTAATCTCTCTCTCTCTCTCTCTCTCTCTCTCTCTCTGTCTCTCTCGTTCTTTCTTTCTCTCTCTCTCAGACACACACACACACACACAGAGGAATGGCTGACGGCGCTCCAGTGTCTCCTCGTCTCCTCAGGCCTGAGCGAGTGAAGCTGTGAACCGGGCGGTGTGTTATCACCGGAGCGGAATGATTTAGCAGGGTGGCACCAGCCGTGCACGTCAAAAAGAGGAGGAGGAAGAGGAAGAAGATGGGGGTTAATGCCTCCAGCTATCCTCACTCGTGTTCCCCTCGATTCGGGGGACATTCACCTACTCAGCAAACCTTCATAGGTAATTCTTCCCTCACTTCTGTTTTTTACTTATTAAAGTCATTCTGCATGGGGTAATTTACGATGCCTCTGAATCCGATGTGATTCGATTCATAAGGTAGCGATTCACTATTTGAATCCGTTACGATTCGTTTTGATTCATAAGGCAATGATTCAATGTTTGACGATATCACTGAATCTGTTATGATTTGATTCATAAGGTAGTGATTCAGTGAGTCATAAAGCAGTGATTCAATGTTTTACGAAGTCACTGAATCTGTTACGATTCGTTTTGAATCATAAGATTCAGTGTTTAATGATACCACTGAATCTACTACGATTTGATTCGATTTGATTCATAAGACAGTGATTCAGTGTTTGACGATACCACTGAATCTGTTACGATTTGATTTGATTCATAAAGCAGTGATTCACTGTTTGACGATATCACTAAATTTGTTACGATTCGATTCATAAGACAATGATTCAGAGTTTGATGATGCCACTGAATCTGTTACGATTCGATTTGATTCATAAGACAATGATTCAATGTTTGACGATATCACTGAATCTGTTATGATTTGATTCATAAGGTAGTGATTCAGTGAGTCATAAAGCAGTGACTCAGTGTTTGACGATACCACCGAATCTACTACGATTCAATTTGATTTGATTCGTAAAGCAGTGATTCAATGTTTGATGATACCACTGAATCTGTTACGATTCGTTTTGATTTATAAGACAATGATTCAATGTTTGACGAAATTACTGAATCTGTTACGATTCGATTTGATTCCTAAGACAGTGATTCAGTGTTTGATGATATCACTGAATCTGTTATGATTTGATTCATAAGGTAGTGATTCAGTGAGTCATAAAGCAGTGATTCAATGTTTGACGATACCACTGAATCTGTTACGATTCGTTTTGATTTATAAGACAATGATTCAATGTTTGATGATGCCACTGAATCTGTTACGATTCGTTTTGATTCATAAGACAATGATTCAGTGCTTCACAAAGCAGTGATTCAGTGTTTGATGATAAACCTGCTGATATCCTAGAAGTTTGCGTGTAAGCCCAGTGACACTCAGAAGCGCCACTCCGTAGCATTAGGTTTTATTTTCAGTGTCATTTTATTAAATTGCGATTAAATCTAATTTTTTTTAAGGGTAAATCTTAAGCAGGGGAAAAATCAATATCACCACAAACCGCGTTTGAGAAGACAGTGAACAGAAGCTCCCCGAATACTGTGTTAATGTGGTGTTAATCACGCTTTAAAAGGTTTAATCCCATTAGTTTAATAAGTTCGGTGTGCCGAGATGATGAAGTAGCGTTCGTCCCAGAGGACAGCGCCGTGTAAACGAGCTGCTCAGGAGTGCTGAGGTTCACCACGGCTGTGCATCATGTCACTGTGGCCAGGACACACTTAATCATGTCCACACTGAGACAGAAAAGAAAATCCTGCTCACTTAGCATCAATATCAGATCCAGTACCGACCCGAAACTCAGGATCAGATCGGATCGGATCGGACGTGTTTTCTTAAACGGTACGCTGGCGTACTTCACACGTTGAGCGTGTCTGATGTCGAGAGGAATCACCTCCTAGCAGATCCTCGCAGCTCTGATCTTGTTATTATGTTTAAAACATCATGATGCATGTCAAACAAATAAAGATTAATTAACGAATTGCACGTTCACGTGTAACAGATAATATGTCAAGGATATCAACACATGCCGGAGCACAACAGTTGTTCATAGTGTCACAAGCTTTATTAATCACTAAACACCAACGCGTGACTCATTCACACCTCAGTGGGTGGCAGTAATGCCTTTTCCTCCATTTCCTCCATTTTAGAATGAAAATGAGTGTCTTTACTAACCGTATCATCTGCATTATTAACATTTATATGAATATAAATAAGTTTTATAGTTTATACAGTCATAGAGCACTGATGGCACAACCTATTCGCTTTACATGAATACAAAAGTCTTTATTCGTGTGTGTGTGTGTGTGTGTGTGTGTGTGACTGCACAGGCACATCCTATGCACCCCAGGGTTATGGAGTTGAGTCAAAGCTCTACAGCTTGGAGCATTGCCCCGAGAAACCTCAGGACAAGAAGAAGAAGAGCTCGAGCCTGGCCACGCTGAAGAGGCGGTTCATTAAGCGGCGCAAGGCGAGCCGCTCGGCAGATCACGCGCGCCACATGAGGGATCTGCTCTCGGGCTGGGACGTACGCGACGTCGCCGCCCTGGTGGAGGAGTACGAGGGCACGGCCGCGCTCAAGGAGCTCAGCATGCAGGCGTGTCTGGCCCGCCCCGAGGCTCGCACCCTGTCCCAGGACCTGGCCTCTCTTTACCAGCACAAATACTGCACAGACGTGGAGCTCATCTTCCAGGACACGCGCTTCGCCGCTCACCGAGCCGTCCTGGCCGCACGCTGCCCCTTCTTCAGGACGCTGCTGTCGTCGTCGCCCGGGTACAGCACCCAGCTGCTCCTGGACGTGGGCACGGCGGGGATGGACGCCTCCATGTTCTCAGCGCTGCTGCGTTACCTGTACACCGGCGAGCTGGGCGCCGAAGACACCCGCCTGCACAACGTGGACGTCCTGCTGCGGCTCAGCGAGGAGTTCGGGACGCCCAGCTCCCTGGAGACGGACATGCGCGAGCTCCGCCAGAGAATGTGCTACTACGACTCCGTGCTCTGCTTCTCCTCCGACTCCGAGCCGGACGAACCTTTCGGAGCAGACATGAGCGGAGAGGAGGAGGAGCTGAAGGCTCATAAAGCCGTCCTGGCAGCGCGCTCGCCGTTCTTCCGGAACCTGCTGCAGCGGCGCGTGCGCGCGGCCGAAGAGGACTCGACGCCCGCGCGCATCGTACTGAACGAGTCCATCATCCCGCGGAAGTACGCCGGCGTGGTGCTGCACTGCATGTACACGGACGCGGTGGAGCTGGAGCGCGTGGTGCGGAGCAGCCCCTCGGCCGGCAGTCTGGGTGAAGCTCAGGCTTTAGCCGCCGGAAAGGGAAGCATGAGCAGAGCCGAGGAAGCCATGGAGCTGTACCACATCGCCCTCTTCCTCGAGTTCAGCATGCTCGCGCAGGGTGAGTGTGTCCACTCGCTAATACATCAAATAAAACCTAAATCACGTTGATTGACTCTAATTTGTAATTTTGGTACGCACACATCCTCTCTACATCGGGAGTAACATCAGTGCTGTAGTGAGCTGCAGTGAGCGCGATGCTGAATTACAGGGAGTGAGATTCGTTTCTTTCTCCGGTGGTTAAACAGCTACGAATAAAACGTGAATATCGCAGGCACTGATTGGTCCGCGGCGCGCTACGTTACGCAGCCTGAGTGATTACAGCGACCACAACGTTTAACAAGTGCGCGTTTCAACAGAGCAGCGTTAGACGACTAAAAATAGAATTTGAAGATGACGTTTTTTTTAATGTTATATTTATATTTATTCATTTGGCTGATGCTTTTAATCCAATTTCTGGATTTTTCGTCTCCTTTTCCATCTCTCTATCTCTTTCTCTCTTGTTCTCTCGCTCCAGTTTTGTCTTTCTTTCTGTGGCTTAATGAATCCACGTACTCCGTCAGAAGGGAGTGTTAAAACAGTGTGAAGATGAAGTGTATGTGTGTGTGTGTGTGTGTGTGTGTGTGTGTGTGTTGTGATTAATGCTCATCAGGTATTCCTGTATTCCTCTATCTGCTCTGCTGGAAGCACTCTTCTTCTTCTCCTCCTCCTCTCCTTTTCTTAATCATGCGTTTGAACAGATTTAAGCGTTTCTATTTCTGGAGATGAGCGTAGAGTTTGAGCAGCTTCCCGCCGACAGATAAACCATTATAACGACTGGGGTTAATGAGCGTGTTTTGTTTTGTCCCGGCTGCCGCAGGGGGAAATGAGCAGGACTAAATTCACATGTGAGTGTTTCACTGAAACACACCCGAATAGGGCTGAAACGATTCCTCGACTAACTCGAATAACTCGAATACAAATAATTATTTGCCTCGAGGCTTCGTTTAGTCCATTTACTGTAACTACACACGCGGAACACCGTGTTTCCGCACGGACTATTATTACTGACGCGCAACCCGATAAACGCCGGACATGTGATGTAAACACAGAAGACGCGGCGGAATGAAAAATGGAGGAAGAAGATTCAGGCCAAAGAAAACGGCAGAAAGTTTCCAAAGTTCGGGATCATTTCCAACTAAAACCGAAAGAAAACTCCGTACAGTGTGTTGACTGTAAGACTGAACTGAAGAAATCCACGGCGCGGAGTCGACACAAGGCAACGTCAGCGTTCGCATTTACTCTAAATCAATACGACGGCTAGTTGAAATGAAGGCCAGTAAAAACGCATGTTGATTGTAGCTATATGTAGTGACTATTTAAGATCGTAAATCAACATGGTGGCTAGTTACGATGTCCCGGAGTTAGCTACGTTTTGTGAAAGACCAAAGCGCCATTCACGCTGATTGTCTCTTTCTCTCTTTCTCTCTCTTAGTTGTTTATTTTAAGAGACCTATCTTATTTTCTCTTGTATATTTAGTATTTCTCTTTAATAAAGACAAATTACTTCTTATCCATATTACTCGATTAATCGATGGAATAATCGGTATAACACTCGATTACTAAAATACACCCGAAGTCCTCGGTCTGAAACGGTGATGGTGATGGCGGCGTTACGGAGCATCGATCATCCCTGAAAACCCAAACTGCTCCTCAGTCCCCTGGTTCATTATTATTATTATTATTATTTTTCCCCCTTTTCCATTGTTATTGATCGTTCCATGATAAAGGAATTGATTCAGCGTCCCACATCAGTGATTTCACAAAATGGAGTATTGACAGAGGAATAATTTCTTTTAGCGGTCGCTGGAGCTCTTAGTTCCAGTGCGCACCATGTCACTATAACTCCTTATTCATGCTTCACCTACACATTATTACAGAAAGCTTACAGAAATGAATTTATCTTACGAGTCGTATATATATATATACACAACGCAAAATTACGACCCGGTTTGATTTACAGTATGAAAAATGTTACCAATATTACAAAAAAAAAAAAAAACGCAGTTGGTTAGTTTAGGTTCGACTTTATTGTCATTAGTCACGTTTACATTTACACTTTTTGTTTCAATCGGAATGAAATCAATCAGATTGATTAATCCGATCGCAGTGTTTACAAGAACGCTGAATAAAGTAATCGGGTTGATGTGCGCGTTTACGCGTCAGAATCGGATTTGATCTTCTGACATGCGCACAGTGCACGATTACACGTTTCCCGCCGTTCCAACACGCAGATACAAGCAGCCGCTCTCTCGCCATTGCTTCTTTTTTTCATTTTAAAAAGCAGACTTAACATTTGCCTACTTCAGCTGCTAATTAGAAGACGACGAGCGCGTGATGTTTGTGCGGTACTGCGTGTATTTATCAAGCAGTTAAAACGCCCCTTCCCGAGCCCAGAACAAGGCGTCTGTGGATGAGGGTCCGAAGCAAGGACCGGTGGGACAACGTCGTGTTGCACCACTTCACAGACGAGGAGTGGAAGGAGAATTGTAGGATGACACGACAGTCATTAATGACACGATGCTCCATGGTGGAGGGGAACATGGCACCTGGTGAGGCTAGGGTCAGAGCCCCAATACCGCTCACAGCCGTGCGTCATACGTCATTACGAGATTTGTACGTCATTGCACATGCGCAGAACTATCTGGTTTCATTTTCAACTCGATGAAGTGTTTATATGTCCTCTCCATCGGATTAGAAAAGGTTTAAACCACCCCTTACGATCCGAATGAAATTTTAATCAGTTTTGTCCAATTCATTCTGACTGACGTGTTTATATGTGACTTATTAAATCTGAATGTGCTTTTAGTCCAATTACGATCGGATTATTAGCGTCCATGTAAACGCAGCTGTTGTCAGAGTGCGAGTACAGAGACAACGAAACGCAGTTAGCATCCAATGAGGTAACAAGGTTATGGTGCAATAAGTTAACAGTGTACAGGGCTCGCAAAATTTCAAAATCCCTGGTAGCCCTTCGTGCAGGCGATCTTCAGATTTTGGTAGCCCGAAATGATTTTAAGTAGCCCAAAAAAAAAAAAAAAGACATTATTTTTAATATAGAATATTGTACAGGAGACAATCCTATCATATCAATCGTATAAAATCATAAGCAAATTACAATCATCAATACAAATATGGGGTTCTATCTGAACTGAAATTTTTATGAACTTGTAAAAACAGTATAGAACATAATTCAGTCTGTGTCAGATTCTGAATCTGAAACATCGACACACGTAACTATCAGCGATTTTCTCCACTGCGCATGTGATCTCTATCACGTGTTTAAGATTTCACTTGTCCCGTGAGGATAGTAACGACTGACAGGACGAGCGTCACTGATACACAGTTTGCGCGATCGTGAATTGAAAGTGAAAGTTGAAAGCGCGTTCAAACGCGATTTCGATGCCCCACATACTGATAGTGGCTCCCCGATGCCCGAAAATTACATACAACACAATTACCCGACTAAATTTGTGAGAGAATGTGAAAGCATTGCAATATATTTTTCCTCCCTGTAAGATAGCAGGGCGGAAATACATATTGGTCGCCCGACTGGATGACACAATAGCCCCGGGACGTCGGACTAGCGATTTTGCGAGCCCTGGTGTACAGGTAAAGGTAAACAGTATGATGCATGACCAGGAATACAAACGGCAGTAAATAAGAAAATGGAAATGGAGTAAATAAGAATTATGGTGCAGTTAGCTGAGATAAACAGTACACAGGTAAAGGTATCAGGGCTTGAGTTTCGGCACGGGGATTGTGGGGATTGCGCATAATTTAATCCATTCCCACAAGTTGAACTTTTATAATGCGAGAAATTCCCACACAAATGTATTTGCTTCATCTCAGATCAAATTACATCAACAGACGCGGAAAAAGAAATCACCGGTTCAAACAGTGTGTCTTTATTTTAGAGTTTAATTCCACAAACAGCCGGCCGTCTCTGACTGTCGCTGTAGCGCTGTAGTTCTCCGTGGCCTCGAATATTCTGAGTCATTATGAGCTGCTTGTGAAGATAGTATCAGCTTCCAAATGATATTATTTTAATCTCGAAATTCAAACGTTAAATGCTGTTTTGCTCTTTATAGTGTGTGAGCGGATAAAGCGCGCCTGCCGACTCACAGCCGCAACGAAGCGCGAGGAAATCATCATCATCATCTCTGTCTTACAATGCGCCTTTTATCAAAAGTTAACAAGAATGAACATAAGACAGTGTGTAAAAATAATCTCCTGCTTACTGATATTCATCCTCTCTCACGTTTCAACCGCGAGGAGACGCCAACAGCTCGGTATGCAATATATTTTTCCTTAACTGTTATTTAATTTATGGCGAAATAAACTTAACTTTCTAAGGAAAGACTTAGAATAAGCCACAGGAAAAGAAAGTCACAAGCAGTGAAAAAAAAAAAAGGGACTGAAATTGAACTGAAACACGTGAAATACACTGAAACTGAGAGACATTAATATATAGTTTAAACCGAGTTCTTAATGTCAGTTTGAAGGAAAAAAGTTTTTTTAAAAAAACAAAAACAGAAATTGAACAGAAACTGGAATATATGAAGTTCCCTGATTCTGAAAGACATTAAGAACTGGATTAAAACTATATATTAATGTCAGTTTGGAGGAGGAGAGCATGACATTTTGTTATTAAGCTGTTTTGAAAACCCCTGTACATTAAAATCTGTAGACATAAATAAATTATTTAAGATTATTAATTTAGCTCGATGTGTCAAAATTTATTCTCCCTCCATAATCTTTAAATCCCCCCCATGTGACCCATGTAAAGGGTGAATCCCCCCGAGTTTAAAAAACGAAATTCAGGCCCTGGTTTATTATTAGTGGCGCGTCCGTCGTACAAGTCTCTCCGAATGAGCTGTTACTATAGCAACGGTGTTGTATTAATATGAATTTTGGAGCTGCACTAATCTAAACTAATCGACCAATCAGAATACAGAATTCAACAGGACTAATGAATAAATGAAAACTCATTCACCCATGTACGTCTCGATCGTATTAAAGAAAATTACTTTCTTTATTTTCAACGACTGACCAGAACGCAGTGAAGATCGTTTCTTATTAACTCCGCCGACTCCAATATGGACGGCAGAAGTTTTACTTATTTCTCCAGAGAGGGAGAGAGAAGAAAGATAAATTGGGAGAGGAAGCTGAGTCAGAAACTCCGGCAGGTCGACATGTTTGTTATTTCTGCTCTATATAGTGTAACAGTTCTACAGGACTCGCTGCTCCGTTTCACAGGAAGTCAAACGGTTATTTCTTATTATTTCCCAGCGGACGCTGAAACTGCCTGCCTTCGGAATTTGGAGCAGGGAATTCTGGGATTCGGACAGGACTCGGATAGCTTTAAGGGAAAAAAAAAAATCTGTGAAATCTGTCGCGGCAACTTCGCCGTGTACGTA